>NC_072462.1:19599420-19761920 GCF_027596085.1 Anoplopoma fimbria | reverse complement strand
GTTGTGTGTGTGGGAGAGTATGATTGTGCATGTAAAAGTGCATAGTAATATGTGTGAAAGAGTTTGGTGGTGTGCATGTGAGATTTTGACATTGTATGTAAGACCAAGTATGAATTATGGCCTAGACGGCCTCTCATATATTTGTGTGTGTGTGTGCAGGTAGAAATCTCTCTCACAAGTGCAACCAGACACTCACAAACATGAAATGATTTAATGTTACTATACACTTTAAACCTATTTAATTAGGTGGCAGCAACAGGGCAGTTATTGCATATCAATGAGCAGCGAGTAGCAGTAAGAGTGTGTGTGTGTGTGTCGGTGTGTGTTTTACTTTCCACGCACAACCTTTCTGGGAGGGGCAAAGAGCATCATTGTGGGTTTTTTTTCTTTCGCACAAGTACATGCGCATACACACACACGTAAACACACACACACACTTGCACACACACACACATTACTTTAGCTCAGTAGGTGGCAAGTCTCCCAGAACCCTTCAGTTTAACTAATGGTTCAGATGTGTGTGTGTGTGTGTGTGTGTGTGTGTGTGTGTGTGTGTGTGTGTGTGTGTGTGTGTGTGTGTGTGTGTGTGTGTGTGTGTGTGTGTGTGTGTGTGTGTTTCCAGGGTATTATCTAATTCCCTGCTCTGTGCACAAGGAAGCATTTTCGCTGTAAGCAGTAAGCAGGTGTTTAAAGTCCAAACGGGTTCTTTGTAGTGAAATGGCAGGTATAGATATAGCAGACAAGCCAACAGAGACAGATTGATTAACTGATGGATGAATAGTTGGTTGGATGGATGGATACTAATACTAAAACTTGGCAATAAACAAGCAAACAGACAGATTGTTTGTGACTTTTGAAGAGATGGCTTAACTTCCCTCTGACTCAATCTAGTTTAGCTATTGAATCCCAATTGAAGCCTGACAGCAATTTCTCCAAAACAGAACGTCTTGAGAGAAACTCTTTAGTGTTTGTTTGGTGACCTTGTCTGGCCTTTGCCTTATGTTCTGCTCCTTACGCTTTAGATTAGACAAAGTTTACCGTTAAGAAATGTATAATAGAATGAACCTGTGAGCAACCTTTGACACTGTATATTGGCCAAAATATAAAGTGCAGCTCAGGGTAAAGGGACTGGGTGGGTTGGGAGTAGTTGATGAGAGGCTTTTCGAAGCAGCAAAGGGTTGAGAATTTAGCATATAAAAGAGCAGGGACTGAGAAACTCCCTGAGAAAGACCAGTGTTTTTCTGATAGGAGGACCTAGTTCTCAAGTGTAAATCTATCCCTTGCTGGCCCTCAACCATAGAGCTTGTGGGAAGTTAAGATATAGCTTTTTTTTACAGACAACTTGAAGCATCTATGCAAATGTGGGTCGCTACTGAATCCAAATTAATGTGTGGCAGATGTTCTCATTATGTCAAAGGGCATTAGAACATAATGTTGTGACATTGGAACAAACCTACAGGGGCTGTATATGTGGTATTCAAACAGAAAGGTATTTTTTTAGAAGTAAGGGTACAGTAGACAGAAGATCACTCCATAATAAAGAGGTATCAAAAAATCACCACGCTAAGGCAGACTGAAAAACATAAAAAGCAAGGTCTAATTACGAGGAGAGACGGCTGGAAAGCTTGGCATGTGAGTTCAAAGACGCAGTGGCAGGAGACAAGGATAATAAATACACAGGGAAGAAAGAACGATAACGAGGGACAGGTGACAGCAGGGATAACGAGGGACAGGTGAAAACAGGACGTGGCAGACAATCGTACACAAAGGCATGAATCGAAAGGGGTGAGTATTAAAATAAAACAGTAATAGATTTACCAAGAATGAGCGAAACATTGAAAAATAACCTAGGTGCCTAGCAGATTTTGACATATGTGGAATGAGTGCAGTGTAAATTTAAGATGTTTATGAGGTGTACGCCATGTTGCAGGTTCCTTGGATAACTATCTGTACAGTTTTTTGGTAGTGTTTTTACGCAGTAGTGTTTCTTGTGGTTTGCAGTTGCGTTGGCGTTGTAACAGGTGGTTAACGTTAAGAAACCGTGGAGGTTAAGTTTAGTTAAAAAATGTATGTATTAAGGTTAAAAAAACCATTATGCTATGGATTAGAAGTACACTGGTAACGCAAACTATGATCAAAAGGCATTTGACATCAGTAGTCACTCATTCTTTAGGTTTCATACAGGACACGAACACCAGTCCCCTGAGTGAAAGTCCTGTTTTAGTTTGACCCATACACCACCCCTCCCACTAGAGCTGGGTTTTGTTTAAAAAATCCCAATGCCAGTACTATAACCACTACACTTAAAGTAATACCGATTCCGATAGAGTCACTGCTATCAGATTGGGCTGGTTTTCACCCCAATGGGTTACTTTTTTATTAAGTTAGATAGCGCTGGGCCCTTGGATGAAATTTGGTTGATATGAGTTGTATTCAATCCTCGAATGCGATGACAGAGGACCTTCTTACCTTGGCTTCATTACCATTGACATTGACATGGGAATTTGTGTATTTGGTTGTCTTACTTCACTCTTTGTGGGTTGAAATATCCTACTCATCTTATCTTTGTTTATTTGATACAGATTTTAAGCATAATATGCTTATGATGTGTTTTATATGACGTATGTAATGGTTTTACAATTTTACACAGGTTTCTGGCAAAGTTATGATTTGGACTGGTCGTCTAATTAATTGGGTGGGTTTTAGGCTGTGATTGAGCGGAAAACTGGCAATATGATCTGGCAACACTTAATTAATTACCTTGTTTTGATACCATTCCATCCATCCATCCATTTTCCGTAACCTGCTTATCCAGTTAAGGGTCGCTGGGGTGCTGGAGCCGATCCCAGCTGTCAATGGGTGAAGGCAGGGTTCACCCTGGACAGGTCGCCAGTCTGTCGCAGGGCTGACATATAGAGACAAACAACCATTCACACTCACATCCACACCTACGGGCAATTTAGAGTCTTCAATGCACCTAAGCTGCATGTCTTTGGACTGTGGGAGGAAGCCGGAGAACCCGGAGAGAACCCACGCTGACACAGGGAGAACATGCAAACTCCACACAGAAGGGAATTGAACCCGGGCCCCTCTTGCTGTGAGGCGACGGTGCTAACCACTACACCACCGTGCAGCCCTGTTTTGATACCAATTATCTGAATGGAAGCTGTTTGTCCCACTGTGTGCATGCCTATAAATCAGTATTAAGACACCTAGGGTCACTGCTCTATCGCTGGTATTTGATTTTCTTATTGTTGTAAAATAAGTGAAGTTAAGTTCTATTTCATGATCATTTTGTCTAATCTCTCTATTTCGGGTTGTGTAGCTGTGTTAATTACCAAAAGCTTCACATACCCAACAGTGAATTTAGGCCAAGGGGCAGTGGGGATGGAATGTGAATTGTAATAACTCAGAGATGTTTTTTGGTAAAAAATCACACAGGTACACATCGTAAGCCTGAGATTTTCTTTTCAATTAGATGCAGGTAAATTCATTAGTAGACTATACTGATTAGGATATTGGAGCAATAATATCCTCCCAATCTATCCAGGGAGATGAATGATAGGGCTATGCTGACTATGAGGAGAGATATTGGAGGTTTTAATGTCCCCTCATAAATAACGCTGGCAGTGACATAAGGAGGCCAGTAGGATGAAAGGCTAAGATCTATGGGTAGGTCTATGGAGTTAAGGATCGGGTTCATAGGAAGGTTTTGCTGTGAAATCAACAATAATTTTGTATTTATTTCAAATAGGGACTATGTTGTATATGTTAATTACCGCAAAAAAAACAAAAAACAGTACCAGAAACTAATTAGAATCAGTTTTCACACTTTCCCCACAATGAATCATCCGTTCAAGGAAAGATCAATACCAAGCCATTACGAGTTTGTTTGATAAGTCCACTGGCTCATGATTCTGCCAGTCCCTGCAGTTTTACCATAAAGCAAGGCTTGCAAGTTTCTTGCACATATAAAAATTAAAATAACATCACAAGTATTTAGACTGTGGATTTCAGAGTAAAAAAAAGAAATCTGAAGAGAGAGGAGTGATGAAAGAGAGCAGAGTGACAACAAAGCTGGGATTTCCCAGTTCGTCGAAAGCAGCAGATGTCTGTATTTATGTAAGAGAGCAGGCAGCTGCACTTCCGGGCAAATTTCTGCCTGTTTATTTACATGAGGAACAAAGAGGGGGTTACAGATTTATGGTGATCACAGTGCAGAAGTGCTGCAGCTGAGAATAAATCCTCCAATCCTCCTTAGGGATGAGAGGAGGTGAGAGTCTGATGCCCCTGTGGACTGCATTACCATTTATTTTCCCTGAAACAGGACTTCTAAAACTGAAATAAAACACATAGTATTGCTTCTGTTGGTGCTTTTGTTGCAGCAATAATCCTTCCATACGCAATAAGCAGATGAATATTGATTCATTTATTTGCATATCCACTGGGTAGAGTGATTAATGGAATTAGTGAAATTAACCAATAGATTAATCTAATGGACTTTTAGTGCAAAGTTTGTGGAAAAGTTGTAAAGTCAATTAAACAGAGAAGCTGAGGGCATTTTAAGTGTGTGTAGTTCTGCGTGTGTGAGTGCAAGACATATCGATTCCCTGGGTGACTGGTATGTTGGATACAGTATATGCCGAGGTATACTGAAGCGGATCTGACAGCTCAGTATTACAGGGGCGACTGTGTCAACTTTGAAACGTATCAACTCTGATCTTCTGGCTCACTATAATCCTGTAAGTGCAATGCACTGCATGTGTAGAGTGCAGTAGGTTTGCACCGGTCTCATCATAATGGAACTGATGGAGCCATTCAGGGGGTTATGCCTGCAGCCAATTACCTACAAATCAAACATATTTATCATATTTTATTACGGTCAACAGTGTTCTATAGCATACAATATTTTTAAGAATAAAATGTCCAACCTTTCAGAAAGATTTTTTTAGTGAGGGTATTAAAGTAACTGCTTGACTCAGTTTAGTTAGCTTCATTTAACATTTTTCTCCGCTACTTTGGTTTGTTTTTGGCCAAACAAACTTTCGAGGGAAATATCTGGCTCTTTAGTTCCTAAATGCTCCACCTTGTTCACAAGCCAGACGCTAACTTGTCCGTCTTCAGGAGGTGATGTAGTATAAAGAGGGACAAAGTCTGCAAAGCAACGCCACGTGTGTAAGTTACCTAACCTAAACCAACAAGTAGTTTAGTTAACTTAATTTAACCAAGTTGTTTTAACATATCAATTTTAACCTGATCCATGATCAGGCTCACTGATCACTAGTGTTGCTGGACATTCCTACAAGGAAGCTCAAAAAAGGAATAATAACTCTTCGTAGGAGTTTGTCACTGAAAACTGCTTCCTGCGTCAGGAAACGATGCTGACAAGAGACGCAAGGCAATAAAGTTGTGCTTTCAAACTTACACAAATAGAACCTAAAAAAAAATAAAGGTAATGGATTTTTTACTATGGATTAGCTATCTCAAGCTTATTCAGAAGTTCTCAGAGTGATTTAACATACTGAAATAAAGAAAAAAACAACCGTAACAACCTTAAAAAGTCTTTAAGTATGGTCCTTATATTGTTGTTCTCTTCTGAAGGCCAATTTGAAACATCACTGACAGAAAGCCTATTTCCCAAACTACAAGGCAAGCACTCAGGCTCTTATGCAATACAAACTATAGTTGGGATCCATTTTTTTATTTCACAAACCAAGTAATGAAAAATGTTGAACTACTGTCAAAATACTACAGAAATGTATTTTGAAAATACACAGAGCATAATCAAGCTTCTGATTTTTGTTTAGTTCTTGAGCATTTAAGCCATTAGGTGGATGGTTTTCATCACCACTAGGAGACCACACTAGTTTCCTCACTGGCCCAGGTAGAAATCACACACCATTGCTGTTCTCTACCCATTGATCCGTCCAGTCCTCATCAATCAACTGATTCATGAATTCATGAATTGCAAAGCAGAGATTAGAATTAAATCACATGTAATTGACCAGGCACAGTATGTTGAAGGCCCAGTTGAGTTTCTTCAGGTTTTAGGTGTGTGTTGCTTAAATAAAAATAGAATGCGTATGAAATGGATTTAGTGTATTTCTTATGATGTGTATAATGATATTCATGGGAAGTGGAGGCCGAAACCCATTATATCCTGCTGTCTGTATTTGTTCTCGAGGAACAAATGGAATTATTTGACAGAAAGTAACTCTGCTTTTGGATTTATAACCTTTCTGTCTTTCTTTCTTTCTTTTTTTTCTTCTATTCTCCGCTCTACTGCATCTGTTTCTCCTTCCTGGCGCCCCATAAAATCTCCCCCCCTTCTTTATCAATGTTGCACCTATCCTATCCTCCTCCTCTATCATCCTTACATTGTCCTTATTTTGCCATTTCTCCATTCTATTTCTACCTTTCACCTTTCTCGCAATCTACCCTTAATTCCAAAAACAATCCTATAATGTCTTTCCCCTATCTGTCTGCCCTCTATGAAATCCAACTGACCCTCAACAACTTTTGTCCTCCGATCACTGCTTCTTTATCACGCCCATCAACCTTACATTTTCATCCCCTCTATTTCCTCCTGTTTGTTTTTTTAACTGTCATTAATCTCTATCCCATCTCTCCAATCCCATATGCGTCATATCTCCTCCATTCTTTTTCAATCTCTTAATCTTACTTACCCTCTCCGCTTGTATGTTGATTCCCTTCTTTTCCCTTTTCCCAAACCGATTGTCCATTCACCCGTTACCCTTTAACTATCTCCCCACAGAATCCTCTCCATTTCCAACTGGCGATGCGGACCGTGGAGGCCCCACCATCCCTTCTCCTCGCTACCCTGCTGATGATGAACGGCTGGTGGGACATCAGTATTTTGCTCTGTCAGGAATGGGACATTAGCGACTTCCTCCTCCTCATCAACAACAACACCCGCTTCCACTTGGGCACTCTTGTCAATCTGACAACCACCGCCTCAACTTTGTCATTGTCCTCATCTCCATCATTACACTCAGGAGCGGCATCAGGTGTGGCGACAGGAGCAGAGGCATCTTCATCGTCATCGTCTTTGCCTTACTTCTCCACCGCTGCGTCCTCCTCCTCTGCTTCTACGTCCACATCCTCCGCCAAATTAGACCAGCAGCAAGCTCTCATGCGGCAGCTGGAGGCCCTGAGGGAACCTTCGTCCACGAGGGGAGTGGTGACATTTGGGTGCGAGATCCGCGAAGTGCGGCGTTTGTGGACGCTGGCCAGTAGGATGACGCTCCCGGACTTTCACTGGGTTTTGGGGGACAGCCAGAATGTGGCCGAGCTGAGAACAGAGGGGCTGCCACTGGGGCTACTGGCCCACGGGGTCATGGAGTCCCCTTCTATGGATCACTACGTCCACGACTCATTGGAGCTGGTGGCGCGGGCTGTGGGCAGTGCAGCACGACAGAATCCCGCTCTGGCACTCATACCTGGGACTACTAACTGTATGGATATACAACAGAGCAACAGCAGCTCAGGGGAATACTTGTCAAGGTAGGGGATCATTTGAATACTAAAGTCACAATTGCACCCACACACTCACATAAAATCAAATGCACTGATGACAAACTGAGATTGGGTGCTGTTGTCAATGATATTATGATGTTGATGATGTTCCCGCAACATAAAAAGGATTGTTTCAGCAACATGAAATACCATTTCTACATGGCTGTTAAGAAAAACAAACACAATGTTTCGGCAGTATGAACAATATTGGTATAGTAATAGAATAGTGATAGCTTCAAGGCTAGATAGGTGTTTTCTTATGTCTTCTGCTTTTTTGTACAAATCATACAGACTTTAGATCAAGGTTAAACATTTTTCAAACCATGCAGTTGTGTTTTAGAATTTTGTATGCACTTATTTCTGTATCCAAGGAGTCTTTTCGTTTCCACTCATTTCTGTATGGTTTACAAAACCTTTGGAGATTCAAACCTGGCCATTTTGAGACCGCAGGAACATGCTTTCAAAAAAATTCTGACATATACCTTTTAAGTTGATATAGCTTCCCCTCCTCCCATACATAGTGAATACCTGTTATTTGACTATGAAAAATGTACAAGTTGCAATTCAATTTCACTGACTGACCTAGAAGAAAAACATTTTAGGTGTTTTTATAGCTTCATAGAGAAGCTCTTGCTTGTTTTTTTTTACTGTCCAAAACATGGCAAATTTTCACATTTAAATGTATGAACTTACTCATTGTTAACCACGTCTAGTGGCCTAATTCTCTTCAGTTGCTACCCCAGGGTGTTTCTCAGTGTATGCCTTCACATTCCAGGCAATAGAGCTCATTTAGAGGATCAGGCATTGCGAGGTACTTGCTAACGATGTCTGTCTGCTGTAAGGAGTTGGAAACATACAGTCTGTTTTTAGAGCAATTTCTCTGAAAACAGCTGCTGGCCGCATTCAAAAACCTGGGTCGTCTCCACCCAACAGCCCTCATTCTACTTCCCACCCATCGTACCCTCTCTCTCCACCGTACTGTTCACGGTGTGTGATTCAGCTTATTGTTTCTACATGGTCTTCGTTGTGGTAGACTGTACATCTCTTCCATCATGCAACAGTCCATCTGCATCGTCTATCTGGAATTCGCCACAGAAACACACATTCATACATATCTACTAAGTGGATGTATGCTCAAGTAAGCAGCATTTTCGAACGCACTCTAGATACAATCAATAATTGGAGCAGTGTTAAATTGTATCAAGCAGCTGGACTTTGCATCAAATGATGCCTTTATTTTGATACCAAATTTGTCCTGCGTGTTTGGTAGATATGGTCTAAAATGCTTCCAGACACTCATCCACAGTCATGTGAGGGCCCAGATTGTGAAGAACGTAACCGCTGGACCCACTTTCCACATACATCTTGTATTGATGTGAGTTTGTTACAAAGTGTATGACAAAAGATAAAACATAGAATGTCTTCAGAGACATGATGACTGGAAATCTTGGCCTTCCAGTATCAGGATTCCAAAAGCTTGCTGGTGCTTCCCCTTTTGACACTCCTCTGCCAAACTGAGCAACCCAATCTAGGCTTGCAAGTGGGTGATATTCAGGTCATCTGTCAGCTGTTCATGTTGGTAGACAGAACATGACATCTTTCTATTTTTATAAGGTATTGTATCTTGTCTGGTAGGCTAAGAGAGCAGAATCAGATTGTGGTGTCTCATTCCCATCAGAGAAGGACGCAAGCTACTTGCTAACTTTGTCTGTCTGCTGTGATGATTGGCTAGGTTGCATACAGCAGGTTTTTTTTAGAGCCATTTCGCTGATATCAGCTACCAGCCGCATTCAAAAACCTGGGTCGTCTGCACCCAACAGACCTGATTCTGCGTCCTACCCATCACAACATATCTCTCCACGATGTTGTTCACATATTGGATTCAGCTTATTGTTTCTACTTTGTCCTGTCTATAATCCTTTCTTTGTGGGAGAATGTACTTCTCGAACATCGTGCAGATGTTTAATCACAGTTCAGCTGCTACGTCAGTCTGGAATATTGCCACAGAAACACACTCATACTCATCTGTAAAGGTGCAAGTATGCAAAAGCGTGCAGCACATTTGAATGCACACTATATTCATTCAAAAAACTGCAGCAGTGTGTTAAAATGATAAAGTGTGATGATTTGCATTTAGCAGCAGCGCCGTAATCTGCAGCTGGGCCACTCTGCTTTATAGTGCTTCAGTAAGATATGAGCGATGAAGAGTGTGTGATCACACACCAGTGCATTACCATAATAGTATGACCTTTTCTACGGAGATTCTCCTCAAAACATCTGAATCAGCAGAATGATCTCCCAAGGATGAGAAGTGGTTGAACGTGAGGAGCCTGTAGAGGCCGAAGGAGATTTCTGATTGCGTCTTTTATTTCTTTCGTTCATTTTAAGCTGTTGTTAAGTGTTGATTAACCTGCCAGTGTTTTCCATATACAACAGAAGAACACGTGTTAGAAGACCTTTTACCAAGTTTGTAGGAGCGCTGTTGTTGACCCTGTGAAGGCAAGGGATTTAATCGAAGAGGATTCGTTTCCTAAACTTTGTCTAATTCAAGCTGTTTCACACACCTGAGATTTGGAAAAGTCAGCCATATAAAACGATATAAATTAGATAGCAATATATGATATACTGCAAACAACTAGAGGTGCTGGCGAAAAAGGAAAGGATGTAGGTTTGTATGTTACTGGCACTGATAAAAAAAAAAAGCCAATTTTGTTCTCAGAAATTTTTCCTCTTTTTAGTAATTCAGTTTTTGAATAGCCGTGGGATTGTTTGTACATCACCAACCCATCCTTGCTGCAGGGATTAATAGATGTTGACTTTTTGTTCTTTTTCCAATTTCCGTATGTCTCTCCAGGTTACAAAGATTGGCGATGAATTGAATCAGTTTTGTGATCATCATCTATAACCATTATCTTCTGTTGCGCAGTCTAACAATTGTATTGATTTTCCTTTTCTATTTGAAATTAACTTTAATCTTATTGTGGAGGCAGCGTTGTTTAGTTGCCAGATACAATGACCTGTCACCTGTTTTTTTTTTCCAGACCGAACTTATTCCCAGGGCGTCAAATACAGCCGCTTTGTCGTGGCCCTCGGCGCTTGATATTGACGCAAAAGACAAAATTCAAATCCAAATTTACTAACCTACCTAGTGTACATATGTTTTACTTAGGGTACGGGTAATCTACTTACTTTAAACCCAACCGAGATTTTTTTTTTCTAAAACTCAGTGATTCTATTGCCTAAACCGAAACAAGTGTTTAAGGAATTCACATCTAACAGGATGACAGTTGCTTTTTTACCTGTATCAGTCAGATTCAGCCTTAGAGTGTTGGTATTGTACTCACCAAGAAACTAGAAAGAAGAAACTAATGTTTTTGTTGTCTCCAATATACTTTTTTTATACTAATTCATCTATGTACACTGTTTTTTAGTAAGCACGTACCATGTCTGTTACATTAAGTCATGATATTCCACACATAACTCAAAGGTTGTAGACTGCCCGAGGTAGTGTGAAATATACAAACCACTTGAGTGCGTAGCTAAAGGTTAGAGTTGACTTTCCTCAAGTTGGAACAAGCTGATATTTTCACATATATTTTGAAAGCAAATTTTATTTTTGCTTCAGGGCTGACATTTAGACACAGGAGAAGTGCTCTGATACATTAAAGGTTGATATCATTCTAGAATATTACTATCTTTATTAACTCTGAGTTCAGCTGGGATCTTGAGATCAGACAGAATCCACATGATGAGTTAGCTTAAACACAGTGCATTTGCATATGTAGTAGTGATGTTAGTGCCCCTGTTTCACTTGTTTAAAAAAAAGTTTGTATTTAAATCTGTCTGTGGACAGATTTTATAAATCCCAGCGTCACAACTAGGGGTAGGAATCACAGAACACTCAAATATTCGCAAATAATACCGATGGTTACACGACAGCGATGGTATCACGATACAGCTATTCTAGGATACTCGATACATTGCAAGACAATCATCTACTATTCAGGATTATATTTGAACAAATTATGATAAAGTCATTATGTTTCATCACTGTGATAAAACAAACCACATGCCATATTTGTTGGGTTGACTGTAATTGTTAAAATACATATTGAATATGGTCTCTAGTTAGACACTACAATTAAAAAATCCTTAATCTAGAACCCCCCCAGCTCAGTGTTTATGTCTCATACATGTTGTTTATGCCTTTCTCTTTTGCAGGGCTTGTAATAATCTGACCAAGATATGGCTGATTTAAGACAATAACATTTTGTCACAGAGAATGGATGTTTCTCAAACACTGATTAGCTTTAATCTAAACCACCACCCTGTAGTTAAAGGCTATTGCATTGTGCAAGAAAGTAAATGAAATCAGCGACATTATTATTAGACTCATAAGGAAAGGAAAGAATGAAAAGACTGAAAAAAAGAAACACTTCTTGGACACCATGAAGTGCTTTTTTTTTTTCTGGAAGTGAAATGTAGGGCACTTTAAAAAATATATCCCCTCCTGGATCTTTTTAGAATAGTAATGTAAAAATCACTGCCATTACATTGTAGAAAAATCTAATTGGTCAGTCATGTGAAACATACAAAACTTCCTTCCAATTTGTTTCTTTTCATCATCAGTTTCCTATTTATCTCTTCTTTTCACAGGTTGTGTATATGTACAAGTTGTGACCAGTACGCAAAAGATGATTAGAAGGTAAAATTCCAATCCCAATTATTTACAGATAAAATAAAATTCTGTTTATTTCCTTTTTATCCCAAAGATTTATCTTGCTACCTCCACGTTTTGAACCCTTGTCTTACACCCTTCAAAGTCCTGCTGTCACTTTCAGTGATTTCTGAACTTTCTGTTGCAGTGAGGGGACTGCCTCCGGTTTGGCAATAGAGCTGTGGTATCAGGTGCTTTGTGAAGGAGCTGTGCTGGCAGGAAGTGTTGTCAGTAGGGTAGAAGCCAGAAAGCATTAGACAGATGAGCAACAGAAACACAATTTGATTAGCATTGGGGACCCCTTGAAAGCCTCAACAGCAAAATTTGGGGGATTGGCTGAAATCTTTTTTTTTTTTTTTTTTTTTTTTTTTTTTAAATGTCTCCAGCAATTGTCAAAAAAAGAAGTATTTTAAAAACTCAGGCTACCATGTCCAGCATTATTCATTGTTCAATTCGAAACAGGTATTCACAAATATTATCAGTGAGTGCGTGAACAGGTTTTCCGCCGTAAATGACACAGCCAGCGAGACCCACAACAGGTTGTGTGAGGAGAGCCTGTCTTTCCTGCTGTTTGTGGACCTAAACAGACCCCCTTTGGACAAGTTTGATCTAGTGCCGTTTGTGAGACGCTGGATTAAAGCAGGACATTGTCTTTCTTTGTCTTAGTTAACAGGACACCAGGACGGCAATGAGAAGGAGCCAAGTGTGTGTGTCGTCTTTAAGTGTGTGCGTGTGTGTTGGAGAGAAAGAATGTGAATGACTTCAGCACTACACTGGAACACTAATTACAGGGGACCCCTTTGATTGCCGCCGGCTTTTTTTGCACACTGAACAAGCCCTAATTAATTTGTGCAACACTTACATGACAACTGCACAACGATGGATGACAAGTTGAAGAAAAAAAGCATGAATACAATATAATTTGGTCAGATATTTACCCAGATGTTTTCCTCAAGGCTATTTGAAAAAACAGGTGAGCAGGTGTCAGATAAGGGACGGATATGTAATGGATTAGGAGGTTACTGGGGATTTTCAAATACAAACAGAGAGTAATTTGAGGTCAAAAAGTGCTATTTAATAAATATATGTCGGATGCATGTATGTGCTGTATGTGTATGTATGTAGGTTTGTCAGTATGTATATACTGTGTGTAAGTATATATGTGTGTATGGATATGTATGTGTACATGTGTGTATGTATGCATATGTATGTATGTATTATGTATGTATGTATGTATGGTTATGTTTGTATTTGTGTCTGTGTGTGTGTGTGTGTGTGTGTGTGTGTGTGTGTGTGTGTGTGTGTGTGTGTGTGTGTGTGTGTGTGTGTGTGTGTGTGTGTGTGTGTGTGTGGTGTGTGTGTGTTTGAATTTATGCAAGTGTGCACAGAAAACTGAGCTGAAATTGCTTTACGATAAGGAGAGTTAATCAGACAGTTGCAGTATCATGTTAAAATCATGTATACAAGTGACCTGAGTGTATGGCAATTGGATTCTTATAATTCCTAACTGAAAATGGTTTTAAAGGAATCTTTGCAATTCTTTCATTTGAGAAAGCATTAACATGTTTTATACAATTTCCTCTATATGATTAGAATATTTATAGACTGAAAATACTGACATTAATCATTTATGGTATGAATAAAAAATGAAACAAAACGTATCTTATAATGTAGAAAGATTACCATTCCAATTTGATAATCAGATGTTTGAATATGTTTAATTTCAAATAGGGTTGACAAGCTACCACTGGATTGTCTGCTTTGTTAAAGGATTTATTCATTATTACTTTTACTCCCATTTTCTCTCCATTTGCTTGTTCAGGCTTCTATTGAGCTGTTCCATGGATACACTCTGATGGTCACACACCAGATATGTATTATCCATCCATCCATCCATCTTCCATAACCGCTTATCCAGTTAAGGGTCGCAGGGGTGCTGGAGCCGATCCCAGCTGTCAATGGGCGAAGGCAGGGTACACCCTGGACAGGTCGCCAGCCTATCACAGGGCTGACATATATAGACAGACAACCACTCACGCTCACATTCACACCTACGGGCAATTTCAGAGTCATCAATGAACCTAACCTGCATGTCTTTGGACTGTGGGAGGAAGCCGGAGAACCCAGAGAGAACCCACGCTGACACGGGGAGAACATGCAAACTCCACACAGAAGGTTGTCCAGCCCGGGAATTGAACCCAGGCCCCTCTTGCTGTGAGGCGACAGTGCTAACCACTACACCACCGTGCAGCCCTATGTATTATCAATTATTATTAATTATATTATTATTATTATTATTATTACTTGTATTATTATTAATAATAATAATCAGAAATATAATAATAGCAACCAATTGATTGGTTCCATTTGCTAAGCATCCAAGATCTACACTTTTGGCCATCCATTGAGTTGGTCATATCACTTACCATTGTATTTATATGCAAAGACTAAAAATTAGGACTATATACTACTACTATACAAACCAGGTCAAATATGTCCTACCTTTCAAAAGAAATGTAGAAGTACCTGTTATACAAGGAGTATAAAAAATCTAAACAAGATCAAACATAGATATTCATGCCATCAAGATGATGAATCCAATTTGTAGCCTAGTCCTTTACTCAAGTTCCACCAACATTAAAACCTGCACACATAGTATTGTATGTAATAGGCAATCCTGGAACCCATTGGCTATATGTTTGGGCTAAGGATAAGCCCATGGGGGCAAGAGGCTATACCTCTGGGGATTCTGATGTAGAAACAGGATATATGAGCCCAAAAAGGCCTTTTCTGAACAATGCTTATTGTGTACAGTCCAATAAGCAATTTGAGATTCAAGACTGGAGTTGGAGTTGAGAGACTATGATTACAACTGGATTGGAGCAGCTAGTTTCCAAATAAATGGTAAACCAGGAAAAATCTAAAACAGCGTCAGAGATTGCATTTTGGCCTGTGTGTTCCATCTCTCTCGCTCTCCACCTGGACTGTTATCCTGCACTCAACCACAGTTTGCTCGAACGTGATTGGTCAATAGAACTCTACTCGACTACAAACGGAAACCAGAATCCTTCCGAGACCTAAATCGTGTCATTTTGCCGACAGATTATGAATGCAAACTCTGTTGATAAAGTATAAAAAGCTCTGAAGGACTCCAAATTATTAACATTTCACATTTTTGTTGTATTTCAACATTTCTACCAGATACAAATCAGTGAGCAGGTGTCTGTATTATACAATTAAGCTCCTTCTAAAAAGACCAATATGTTGCTATTTTAAAATATCTGTACAGTGTACTGTGTAAAAGCCTATGAGAGGCCCCGATTAGGTTTGTCCACCAGTTCAAAGCTGAGGGGAGGAGATTTACTGGGGAGGTGGCCACAGATGTGATAAGGAAGCAGGGAAGAGAAAAATGCTGTGCAGAAAAAGAAAGAGATGGACCTAAATAACCCCTGGAGATGCAGATACAGATAGACTACAGGGGCAAAAGCTCTGTATTATAACAGATATGATATTGGCACAATAAATATCAGCAGCTTATCTTATTCATTTATTTTTCTCACCAGAGACAATCCTTCATGATAAAAAAACATTCAAAGTAATGCATGCCCACCAAAGCCAAGAATAGTACCCTGATGTGCCAGCCAGCTGAGCTGTAAAGATATATAAATTATATATAATTAATGTCCCCTTTGAGGTTTGCATTCCCTGAACCAATGTAAGTAAACACCCTCTGCTTGCTTCAGGGAAGGATTGGTTTACCAAGGAGTGATGCTCCTTCTATGCTTCAGAACATTCTGCGGCATGAGCATATATCTTTTGTTTTAAAGAACAAGATGTTTTGACACTTGAATTTTTTTTTTTTAATGTTGTTGATTGGTATTTTGTTAGTGATATGAGATATGGAAATTGAAGTGCATTTCCATCAGTTCAGCTTCAAAGATTCAGCTTGCCTTTTTTCTGCTCACTCTCCATCATGGCTGCTGATGTGAACATGAGCACAGCTCTGTGGTTGTACGCTGCCTCATGCTCAAAATCATTTTTTTAGGTGATTAATGAGGAAAAAAGAGGAGGCGGGCATGACATTAAGTTAGTGTCGCTGGGTTATAGATGTGATTCACCTAGACGTCACTCGTCGACTCCTCTGCTTCAAATGCCATCATTTTTTCATTCATGGAGAGGAAATGAATCATGTCGCATTGTATAAAAAGTTATGGCAGCGGAGGAGCAGCCGTAGCAGTTCTGGATGTAGAGGAAGTCAATGTCTTGCATAACAGTCATCAAATCTGAAAAGAGACCCCTGAAAATGAATCCAACGTGGACCTGTCCTTGAGTCATCGACTTGCTGGACTAAATCTTTTTGATATAGGTACTTGAGGACTATACGGCTCCGTTCACACCGCAAGCTTCAGGGCTCAATTCTGATTTATCGCTCGGATCAGTTTTTGTTTTTTTTGTTTGGCTGTTTAAATGTTTGATTCATTCTGGCTTTTTGTGGACCAATGTCTGTTGTTTTTGTACAGAGATGATGCAGAGTGAGAGCCAGTTGTGGTGGGATCGTGATATGAATGTATTCACTGGAACAGATTTCATCCAAGAGTCAAAGGCCACTTTCAACTTGAACCACTTTTAACATCTTTCAATGCCTCTCCACAATATCAAGAGTGACAGAAAAAGTTGGGCAACTTCCGTAATGACTGTTCAGACTGAAATCATATTGCAAAAATCTGATTAGTACCTGATTTAGGACTTAAACTTCTATGGTTTGGAAAACATTTCATTCACAATCACATTATTCTTTAAAAGGCTTTTCAAGGCTCAGTTTCATGTCAACATGTTTTCACCCAAATGCATCAAATACCGCAGCTGAGTTGGTGCTCCTAAGCTTCAAACCATCACCCTCTATGTACCCCTCTAGCCTCTTGGACTTGGACGTGTCAGTGACGGAATTTTTTTCAAATAAATTCTGTTTTCACAGTTAGTTAGGTTAAGACAATGAAACCACTTTTGGAAATTGAGTGTGATTGATGTTTACTTGACTGACAAATGAATCACGTGACTACTGAGTGGCTAATGACGGACATGACAAAAATTTCAATTTTTGCTTTAGGTTTCGCACGGGACAAGAACAGCAGTCTCCTGCATGAAAGTCCTGTACACGTACATAAGTGTTAATTACAAATGTACTTGGCATCAAAATGAATGATGCCAAATGTGCCGTGCAAATGATTTAACAGGAAATGACATCCCTATTGCTGCTGCTGCTACTTCCTCTGGACTGTGAAGGTGATGCAATGTGCATGTTTTGGTTTCAAGACCATACATGAGTTCACAAACATCAAGAGTCCTCACAGGAACAGCAGTCCTGTGGGTGGGTCAGTTCAACAACTGTAAACTGATCTGAGGAATGTAGAGGAATGTAATTGTTCATTAACAAGTGAAGCCAATAAGAAATCAAGCCCGGTTGTAATGAGCAGCCTGGAGTTCTGCTTATATGAATGGAGTGGCATGTTTTCTATTCATGCATGACACAAAAATGGTCCATCAAATCCCTTGAAGAGAAATACTTGAGAAAAAAACACTTGTACACTCATACATGTTGGCGCGAGTGAGAGAGAGCATCTTTGACTTTCCAAGAAGCAGCTTTCTGCTGCAGGAAGAATCTTGAAATGTATCTCCTTTCATACAACTCCCCATCTGCTGACATACCCTGCTAGTATTAGTTTAAAAACGTCCTGTAACTTCACCTTCCAACAGTTTAACACACTAAAATCGTATTGATGTCTTGACTTAAAACTTAATACTGACTTTCATAATATGTGCCCTTTTAACATGCAACACCCTCTGCACTGTCAGGAATGTGCAAGAGTCACATTCATTATATACAACGAGGAAACAGTCACAGTCCCCAGGTAGATTAACAGCTACAAGCTGCAGTGAAGACCCTGACCTTCAGACTGATTACTTGAGCTGTCAGGTTGCCTTAACACCAGCTAAAGATGTAGGAAAGTAGACATGGTGGTGGAAAAAGGGATTTCTTTTTTTATTTTACAGTGAGCAAGGTGACACGAGAGATATTCTGGTAAAGGTCACGTCTTTAACATCATTACCACATGAAGGCGTATTGAAGACGTGTGCATCTCCTTGCACAGAACGGATGCCTGCATTCTTTTTCTACATCCAAACATATCCATTCCAGTGGACAAGTGTGTTTGTGTGTGTGTGTGTGTGTGTGTGTGTGTGTGTGTGTGTGTGTGTGTGTGTGTGTGTGTGTGTGTGTGTGTGTGTGTGTGTGTGTGTGTGATTTTCTGTGTGTGAGTGTGAGTGTGTGTGTCTGCTCCGATATCTGACACTCTCAGACAGCCAGTAGCTTGGCTCAGTGAGAGAGATGGTGTGGTCACTGGACCGTGGGTCTGCCTTATCCTGTCACACGCATACACACACACACACACACCAAAACACACTTTAGACAGCCACTGAGGCCACCTAGATAATACACCTCTCCGGTGCTGCTGTTACACTATTAAATTGGGATTTTTGTATAAACTAACCAAGGGTAAAATATAATCGTACATTTAAGCCTGTAAATCCTGCAGCAACAGAAATCCCGGAAAAGGTGGTTTTCTTATTGGCAATTTTACAAAAAAAAAGCAAGCCAGCAGAAAACTTCTGTGCATCTTGCAGTTAACTTGACTTGTTAGCGTTCTGCATGCATTAAGAAGAAATGCTGTAAACATTGATACAAGTGAAAATTGTTTTAATCACAAAGGGCTTCATCTTGAGTACCATGAGGGTCATTAAGTTGTAGATATTGTCAACCATTGTATCCCTGTTGGGTCAATCTTTTTTCCTGTTCAATGAATTTGATTTGCAGAGAAAGTGCTGCATTGGTCATTTGTTTAAACTCCTGCAAGGAGATATTTCTATGTGCACAAAAGCCAGAAGTAGTGTAGTGTGATGTTGTCACAGCACAGCAAAGCCTCTCGGGGAGCAGGCTCCGGTGGATTGAGTCAACAAAGGATGTGGCTTTGACAAGAGAGACTGCTGTTGTTTTTTACCTTATGACCCAACTTTTCAATATGTTTAACCACAACCAGGATTGTACCCTTATTTTTACCAAGCATTTTTTTCAACCTAAAAGACTGTCTTTAATGTTTAAATAGCTTTAAATTAGTAGTAGAAATTGTATAATTACATCAAAATGAATGATTTTTTGAGAATGACTATATTTCATTATTTTTGACACTAGTCAAATGTATTTTTCCCAAAAAGAATTGTGGCAAATGGCTAGAAGGGTGCTCAAACCTGCCTCAGTGTGATTGAAAATTGAAAATTACAACATTTAACTCTGTTTAACTGTTTTTGATGTATTTTACACAGTTAGAGAAAGTTGAATTGCATTGGAATTGGAAGAGCAAAGAATAAATCAGTCACTTTCTCATTTAACCACTTCAAAGAAAATGTATTTGTAGGACATCGCAACATTAATAAACTTCCCTGTGCTCTGTCCATGGTATTGACATTTTGAACCCAGTTTAACCTGCGGGGTAAGAAACACTATACTGATATACTGTTTGTATCCATCGGCCAACTTACATTTTGGAAAGACTAAATATGATCTTTCCTCTAACTCCTCTGCTATCCTCTTCTCTGCTCATCTTCCTTCCACCACTCTCCTCCCCCTATCTCCCCCTTTCCCATGTCACCTCTTTTCTTCTTCCTCCCGTCATTCCCCTCAGATTTCTATCCAACACATCCTTTGAGGGCCAGACCGGTTTAATATCCAAAGACCCTCACAGCCAGAATGTCATCTCAGAGGCCCATCACTACATCTGGTCCCTCCAGCTGGACCCTCTAGGCCAGCCAACCTGGACCCGCCTGGGACGCTGGCGCAGGGGGAAAGTTCTGATGGACCGGCGGGCTTGGCCAAGCCATCAGGGAGCCGGGGGCGGAGGAGACTGGCGGAGGTCTTCTCGGCTGCACATGCGGGTGGTGACGCTGGTGGAGCACCCGTTTGTATTTACCCGAGAGGTGGATGCGGACGGGTTGTGTCCCGCAGGCCAGTTGTGCCTCGACCCGCTAACCAATGAGTCTTCGGCTTTGAAAGGATTTTTCAAGAACCTTGCAGGACGTAACGGATCTGTTTCCACGGACCTGAAGAAGTGCTGTTATGGTTACTGCATAGACCTGCTGGAGAAGCTGGCAGAGGACATGGGCTTCACTTTCGACCTCTATATTGTAGGCGATGGGAAGTACGGGGGGTTCAAAAATGGCCGCTGGACAGGACTGGTGGGGGATCTGCTCAGTGGAGCGGCCCACCTGGCAGTGACATCTTTTAGCATTAATTCGGCTAGAAGCCAAGTCATTGACTTCACCTCACCCTTCTTCTCCACCAGCCTGGGAATTCTGGTGAGTACTGCTCTCTCTCTCTCTCTCTCTCTCTCTCTCTCTCTCTCTCTCTCTCTCTCTCTCTCTCTCTCTCTTTCTGACACCTCTTTTTCTCCTCATTTCATACAGAATTTTCTCTTTTTTCCTTTGCACTTTTTACTTATCTCACTTCTGTAACTCTTTGGCCCATGCTTCTCTGCTCTCTGTCAATGACCTTGCATTAACCCTCCCTGCTTGGTATGCTGGTGGTCAGTGTCAATATAGCAGAGTTTTATTACTGCCAGTCCTAGGTTATTGGATTCTAATGCACATCCCCGTATAAGGCTGGAATGGAGAGAGTGCAGCTTTGTGTGGTGACCCTATTACTACAATTACTATACCTAGTCTCAGATGCTAACAGAAAGATGCCACTACAGTGAGAGATGTTCAGATTTTTTTTTTACAGCAGATGTATTTTCTACTTTCAATATTTTGCCCTATTTTATTCTCCCGAACAAAAATGTCTCGGACAGCAACTTTACCAGTAGAAGTCCATGTAAAGGCAGGCCTCTTTATTTGTAGCTTCCCTGTGTGAACTGTATTTTTATTTATTTGTAGTAAAAGCTGATGAGGGGGGATTGCGACTTACTTCCTGTCTTGTCCCCTCCCAATTTATTCCATCCCATTGCATCATGCTACTGTGACTCTTTGTGGGCCAGCTTCAGTCCCTAGCTCAAATTGGTGAGACAAACCAGTGATTAACCATTTAATTTCTGATGAGCAATTAACTGAACACCTTAACCCCACATAGATTTTCCCTTTCAAGGCTCAGCCCTTCTTAGCCTCAACACATTTTCACTCTTTATTTGTTAAATACTGACACTTGGTCAGTGGTCCTAAGCTTCAAACTCTGATGCTCTTGGTACCCCTCTATCTGTCAGTTTTGTCACAAGAGTAACGCAACGGACGGCGTATCAGATTCCACTCACTAAATGCATTGTGTTTTCAAAATAAACCTTCGTCTTCACGGGAAGCTGCTTTAGACAACAAACCACTAGGTATGGGGGGAAAACCACTTAGGTATGGGGAAAAGTGTGGTTGATGTTTACTTGACTGAACGACTCACATGACTATTGAATGACTCAACTTACAACTCAAGTCACTAATGAGTAACAATTCATTAGTGAGTAAAAACGTGATTTGCGACTCACATGACTTACAACTCAGTGATTAGTTACTGAAGTGACAAAATGTCAAGGTTTACTTTTAGTTTAGCACAGGACACAGCTGTCTTCTTGACGAAAATCCTTTGTTGTATCATCCATCCACCTCCCCTCCCAGCCTGTATGCATTATCTGGCTCTCTATAATAGGTCAGTTCCTCTGAGCCTCTAATAATGATGCGGGTGAGTTTACAGTGGAGTTAATTGAAAGCTAATTGTGTCGGTATCAGACGCAGGGGGGC
The DNA here is from genome assembly GCF_027596085.1 of Anoplopoma fimbria. Classification (NCBI taxonomy): domain Eukaryota; kingdom Metazoa; phylum Chordata; class Actinopteri; order Perciformes; family Anoplopomatidae; genus Anoplopoma; species Anoplopoma fimbria. The sequence goes on along the minus strand of NC_072462.1, from coordinate 19,739,839 downwards.
ACTGACTAAGCGTCTGTATTTGACGAGTTGGGAGTGAGTCCGGGTTGTCATGACATATCAGAAAATGGCGACACAATGCAACTTTAAGACTGTTAAAAAAACATCAATATCTTTTAACACTATTTTCTTACTTTTATAATATCATTTACTGTATGAGGGTTTTCTAATCCTGTGTACCCTCCTGCCCAGGTTCGCACTCGCGACACAGCTGCACCCATCGGTGCCTTCATGTGGCCTCTCCACTGGTCCATGTGGCTCGGCATCTTTGTCGCCCTCCACGTCACCGCTGTCTTCCTCACCCTGTACGAGTGGCATAGCCCGTTTGGTATGACGCCTCGTGGACGCAACCGCCATCGGGTGTTCTCCTTCTCCTCAGCGCTCAACGTGTGCTATGCCATTCTCTTCGGGAGAACGGTGGCCATCAAGCCGCCAAAGTGCTGGACAGGCCGCCTGCTGATGAACCTCTGGGCCATCTTCTGTCTGTTCTGTCTGTCCACCTACACTGCTAATCTAGCTGCCGTCATGGTCGGGGAGAAGACATACGAACAACTGTCAGGGATACATGATCCAAAGGTCAGAAATGTGCAGCACTGCAACATAACTGCAGATTCATACGTTGACGTTTACAGTGTTGGGGAATATATTTTACAAATTGACGAGTTTTCATTTCTTTGTTGAAGTTCAGGCTGTTGTGGACCTTCTCTTTAAAAATGTACCTAATGCACACTTGATAAAACCTCAGACCGGAGTATTATTTAGCTTTTTCTGAATGTTAGAAGAGCTCTTCTCATGAATAGTGCAGGTTTTAAACCAGCAAATTGATTATTTAATCAAACCACCTTTGTTAGAGCAATCAGTGTATGGTAATTAATGTTTTTGGTCAACACACCGAATATCGGATTCACAAGAGAGCAGGGATATTGAGAATCAACAACGAGAAGAAAATAAACAAATCAGTATTTCCAAAAATTTCACAAGCTCACCTATTGCATCCGATAATAAAAACAAATGCCAACTGAAGAAACGAGAAGCAGCAGACTAAAGTGAAAAATATCAATATTATCTAATATTAATACTGTTTTGCAGACTGTGTAAAGCGTAACATCTGGGTTTATTTCTTTTTTTCCTGCAGTTGCACCATCCCTCTCAGGGATTCCGATTTGCCACAGTGAGAGAAAGCAGTGCAGAGGACTACCTCAAGAAGAGTTTCCCTGAGATGCACGAGTACATGAGAAGATACAACGTCCCGGCAACCCCAGATGGCATTCATCATCTCAAGTAAGACAATGTCATACGTACTGCGCATTCACCATATGTATGTCATGCAGACACACACTCTACATTCATTGCAACTATCCAACCAGTTATATCTTGCTGTCATCGTTCTCTAGAAATCAACTTACATACATGGAAGACTTCTTTGAAAAAAAGAAAAGATTGGGAGTTGCGTGTCCAATGAAAGTCTACATTTGAAGAGACAAACAAATCTGTCGTTCTCCACCACAAGCCTGCATGTTTGCATTCAGATCTCACACTGCTCCTTACCCTGCCATTGCTGTCATCATAAGCTGCTTCGACATTCAACTGGCATCCCTGTGGAGCAAAGCAGAATATAGTGAGAAGAGGCAGCTGAATGAAAGGCCCAGGCTGGGTAGGACACAATTTGAAAGGATGAAACACGATTTTTTTTCTTACTGAGCTTGTAAATTGCTGATTAGAGGGTTCAAGGGAAAATGTCATCTTTAGAAAATTACAACAGGGGAACAAGACAGCAAACGAATGTGCCGCAATGCAACTTTGAATACCCTGCACTATGGGTCTACTCCCGAAGTTCCCAGGCATTAGTTATCATTTACATAATCATATAGTATGCTATATCACATCGTGGTGCAATGCATCTTCTGTATACTGCATTGACAGGCGTAGCCACGTGTGGAGATTAAACTCAACAATCATGAATTGGTCCAAACAAAACTGGATGTTGGGGTTACTATGGTTACATTTAGATGTGTTGAAGGTAATGTTAAAGTTATTGCATAAATTGTCACTAGTGCAGGTTTCCAAAGCTGTTCTCGTGATTAACCCATATTTTATTTTTGGAACCAAGACAAATAATTTGTTTATTAAACAGGCCCTATTATGCTATTTTCCGGGTGCATCTTTTTTATCTCAATTTACAGTTACAACATGTTTACATGCGTTAATGCTCATAATCCGCCTTGTTTTTCTCATCCTGGCTGTCCTGCAGCACCTCTTCTCACCCTCTCTCTGAAATGCTCCGTTGTAGCGCTTGCTCCCCCCTCCAGAAAGCAAAGTCTGCTCTGATTGGGCAGCTAGCCCGCTCTGTTGTGATTGGTCAACGTTTCACATTTCAAAAAACTCTCCCTCCAGAGCTTCAGCGCCGTCTCTCTCTTTTGTTGTTTGAGGGCGGGCCAAACTAGCGTGGAGTTTTATGTCACTTCCGTTACATTATGACCTCATAAAGTTACTGAAGTGAAGGAGAGAATTCAATCGAGCCGTTTCAGGCAGCTCAAGAGCAGTGTGTCTGAGGGGAGGGTAACTCCTTTTAGGCATGGACTTCAGGTTTTACACTCTATGGACCTTTTACATGTACAAAAATATATAACACACTAAAAAAGAGGGGAAAAGTGGAAAAGCATAATAGGGCCACTTCAATTAGAATCATTTTCAATTTTCTTAGAATTGGACCATGATCATATTTTTTATCATAACATATATAGTTTTCTTTTATATTATTATAGCAGCATCACAGTCTTTCTCTCCGTCCTTTCATTGATATTTCCCATTCATCCACCAGATTTCCTTGAACTTTCCCTCCTTTCCTCATCACCTGACTATCCCACCCATCTACACACCTGTTCCCACTTTCCCTCATCAACCCTGCAGTTACCTTCCCCTCCTACTCCCACCTGTCCACTTTCCTCATCAGTTCCCAGTCACTTGTTTTTGAACTTGCTACCTTCTCCTGTAGTGTTGCTCCTTCACCCCTTGCCATTCTCCCTCAGCCCTGTGACAAGTAGATACAACAATCCATACACCCTGGTGGCTCTGACAACATTGCTTGTGGGAATTTACTAGAGGTATATTTGCAGTTATCTCTTGGTTCTTGTCCCTGCACACTGTGCACTCATGGTGTTTCAGCTTAATGAACATGTCTGACAACTGAAATTGAAACAAGCAACAACTGCTAACTGCAGCCTGTCTGCTACATAATTAGAGCATTCAGAGAAAGTGCACTGACTGGAGCATTATCAGACACCCGACAACTGCCTTGTTCTAGTTTGGCTTGCTTGTTAAAGTGGCAGAGGTATTGGACACGCTGCTTTTTTATGCCGTGACACAGTCTCACATAACACAAGCTCACACCTGCAAAACCCATGAGAGAGTTGTTGATTTTTAACCCAGGTTCTAACAGGTCTTACGATGTGATGTGAAAGCTGTTGCCTGATCTACATCAGATATCAAAAATGAATGGAACTGCTGTATCGCACATTACTTTGTGTTAAGTGAAGAACACACCACAAAAATGTTCCCTTTCACGAGTGCAGGTTTCCAGCATCCACATCCAAATACATACTTTTTCTAGCGTTATTGCAGGAAGATGATCCAGGGATGCATCATGTGTTAATCACACTGGCTAGATAATTTGTGAAAATACCGAGGACATAAGCTGCAACCTGGTTCAACCTGTAATAATGAACAGCCAGCTTGTGGGTAGAAGATAGTTGAGGATTTCAAACCCTGTCCCCGATAACAAGCATACAACAAAGAGAAAAGCTAGAAAAAGGGCTTTGCAGCATTTGTATCCCAGTAGGCTGTACCTGTCAGCAAAGAATTGATTTGTAAAAGTCTTGCGAATTAATATCTCACCAGTGTAAAACAGACTTGGAGTGAGAAATCTGAGTAAATTGGCAGAAACTGGCGGACAGGCAGTCATTATACTGGAATATGGCCAGTACAAATGTTGGAAAACCACTGGTTTAGAGATTTTATTGAATAATTGGCATCCCATGTTCAGTGATTGTGGTACACTGCCCTCTGAAAAGCTCTATAAAATCTCCAAAGGCATAAAAATCGTACTCATACATTCATACACCCATACATGTTGTTTTGTGTTTATTCTTTTCACCTACAACCAATTCACTTCTTATTGTGTCCAATAAAAAACACCTCTCAACACATCTCTATTGTGAAGTGAAAGCACTGAAAGCTTACATCCAAGACATACGGCAACAGACAACTCCAAAAAAATAACTTTTCTCATTCTTCACAGGTGTGACATGAGGACAAAAACAGAGAAAATAAGCCTCAGAGTATTAGAGCGGGAGTTAGATGACAAAGGAGGTCCATTTAAGTTTGCGTCTCAGGAGGTTTTTAAAGGTTAATTTTCCAGAGGGTTGCTTTACAATGTCAATCCCAGAAAATCCCAGAAGATGTAAGATTTGTTTTAGCGCTATGGTTCCATCTGTCACCACAATGAATTTTTGACTGACTACGAATCAGTCCAAGTCCATCTATCTGTTTGTCTGTCCAGCGATCCCTCAAACACATTTCAAATGCCACTGATCACATTGTCAAAAAAACTGAAGGGCAAACTCGGGTCAACACTCTTATCTTTTGTTGAATGACTGTTGAGTGTTTGCTAGTGTCCACAGAAATGTTTGATTGGTACAACATGTTGTGTTTGATGCCGAATAGTTGAATATGGTAACAATTTGAACAAAAAGATAGACCCATGAAACTTCCCCAGTTGATAAAGCAATTCTTTTTGTATTGCAAATTTCTGAAATTGTATGCTTCAATATGCAAATGAGGCATTCACGCTAACGCTTGGTGAATTAAGGTTAAATCTACAGACGCAAATAGACAGTGTAGTATAATAAAAACACACATTTTTACTTTTTGTGTTTCTTTCGACTAGTCTTAATGAAGACATTTTGTTTCGTTAAATACATTTCTGGGTGAAAATGGCCCAAAATCTTAAACTGGAAATAATGTTTTTTACCTGTATTGTCTCACCTTAAGTATTGAAGCTGAGATCTCATTATCTCAGTCAGGAACCTGTCATTGCATAAAACACACAAAAAGCATGACGAATGTTTGCTACATCTGCACTTGTATTCCACTTCCAATAAAGCTTCTTGCTGTGTGTTTACAGGGCTGACCCTCAGAGACTGGATGCATTCATCATGGACAAAGCTCTGCTGGACTACGAGGTTTCCATAGATGCAGACTGTAAAACACTAACAGTGGGGAAACCCTTTGCTATAGAAGGTAAAACATGGTTGCTTATTATGACACAAATAACTTACTTAATCAAGGTTGAGGCAGGTTTTTTTAATAAAAATAAAAAATAAACATGTATTCCAATACAATTACTACTTACCAGTTAAAAATGCTGTCCGTAACCTAATCCAAGTATCACAATATTGAATAAAAGTAGCTTGATTACTTACGTTACTAATTGCATTAACTCTAAGCCAGACCTCCAAATAAAGACAAAAAACATGCTGATGTTTTGCTATTATTTCATTTGTAAAGCAGAAAAGGGGAACAACATCATATCACATGCAAGCCCTCCAGCTGTGAAAAAGCTGATGAACTGGAAAGTGTGCAAACCAATTGATATCTGCAATAACATTCACTTTAATACCTTTTTCTGCTTTACATAACAAATTATTGCAACATTTCCAACCAGTGAAAGCATTTTTTTCCACTAACTTTAGAGGCTTTTGTGTCATGAAGAGTGCCAACGTGTGCCCATATGCATGGTGGGTTAGGCCTATCATTCTTAATTATAAAGTGTATTTTCAAATTGTAAACTTTAAATTCCCTATTTTTACAATGTATCGATAATCAGATATTTTCATCCCATGTATTTTGTTACTCCCCAAGCCTATAAGACACAAAATAGTTCTTAATGTATATGTGTGGCTTTCCCATCTTTTTGATTATGGTATTGATTGATTCAATTTGTAATTTGTCAGTAATGGAAAACAGTCAAGATTAAGGCATTAGTATTCACGGAACTGTTTTGTTTTTTGATTATCACTACATTTTAAGAGGTCGTCCTGAATGACTGCAGACAAACTGACCATGAGCATTTTAGACAGCCAAAAATTCAACAATATCAATCACTCAATCTTTGCACAGCAGTTAATCGTCTTGCTTTCAACAGCTTAGATCCTCTTCTGTCTACAGTTAATCTCTGGTCCACTTAGCAAGCTCCTTCCCCCCACTGTGAAGAGGTTCCCATGGTGCTTGCTTCCATTACAGGCTACCATAGTCCCAGATTCCAGTGTTGTTGTTAATTACTTAATGCACCCTTAAGCCTCCAGGATACGATACAAATCAATCAGTGTACTTCCTACCAAGGCGAGGTACTTCTGTAATTGGCTGTTGCTGAATTTGTCACACTTTCCTGGCATGCTAAGGAATTTGCTGAATTACTCTCAACGTTAAGTACTAGCTTTGATTTAGAGTGATGATGGTGCTTTCTGCACTAGTAAAAAAAAAAATATGCAAAGACTCCCTCCTTTCTGATCAGATATTATTTGTCTTACTCTGTGAAAGAATATTATGACAGCGCATGGAGGGGAAGTTAAAATAATTTGACTGCCGAGACAGAGGAATAATTGCATTGTGTGTTTATGTGTGTGTGTGTCCATTGGCAGGCTATGGCATTGGCCTCCCTCAGAACTCTCCACTCACCTCCAACATATCAGAGCTTGTTAGTCAGTACAAGTCAGATGGCTTCATGGACATGCTGCATGACAAATGGTACAAGGTTGTGCCCTGCGGGAAGCGCAGCTTTGCTGTGACTGAGGTAGGAACAGAACCGCCTGTTATACACAACAGCAGCAAATGTAGTGTTTTGTATAATGACATTTGAGTTCATGTCGAGTTTTGCCATATTGTTTCTTTCTATATCCACACATGGATACTGCTCAAAATGTAAAGTGGTGTTTCAGTTGCTATCATAGCTTTTAACTTCCTGCTAAGAATACCAAAGACAAAAAAAACCCTAAAGCTGCACTAGTTTATATTCTTATATGAACATTAAATTGAATGACTATTCATAACGTGAAAATGGTCAATTATAATACATTTTCTGAAAATTGTCACCCAATTCTGCTGCCCCCCTCAGCTCCAAAGAGTTTTACAGTCTCGGTGTCTTTCAGCTTTTTGTCTTGGTTTTCCAGCCCACAATATTTTTGTTTGATTTCTTCTCACTGCTCTAATCATCCTTTACTAAGCCAGCTCTGTCTCCTAAAAATTACGATCCCATAAAACAAAACTGTTGTGAAAGCATTGTGAAATATGTTTCTATGGAAACATATTTTGTCATGGATTATTAGGGCCAGTTCTGAGGAAACTGTTTGCTTAAGTGTTTGCCACAACAACTTTATAAGGAGATATCACATCACTGTTGTGTTTACAGCTTGTACCGCTGCCCCAAGAGTAAAAAAAAAAAAACACCCGGTAGAAAAGGAACCTATTGTCTTTATCATAACACATGAAATAAAAAAAATCTCTGTTTATCTTTCTGGTTAGTCAAAATTGATAATTGAAAATAGTATAATCATATGGAAGTAGCTTTCTTGTCACTTTTTTCATAATTTTCCTGGCTGTCAGAATACTTTCCCTGCACTGCCTCTACAACCTCCATGTACAGTAATGGCTCCTTACTAATTCCAAGCCCGGCCCCTGACCTTCCATCTGCTCACAGAGCTGTGTCCCCATAACTTCAGTCCCAAACTTCCCAGGCCCCCTCGGTCCATTCTGTTCTGCTATTACCGAGCACTTAGCTCTCTTAGCATCCTGGCTGTCTCTCCAACCAGCTGTGACTCTGGAATCCCCAAAAGTGTCTCCTCGCTCGGTGCTGACTGCACACTCCCTATTATCAAGCTTGAATTAAAAACTCATCCGCCCCATCTTCTTTTTGTGTTTGTACTTTGCTTTTTTTATTATTTATTTTTCAAAGGCATAAAACTCCTTGGTGGTTGCTCATTATAATGTCTGATAAAGCAGCACTCGAAGTGTGTGCCGTTGAACGACCTAAACACCTAATACATAATTTGCCCATCTTCTGAGTCTCATATTAGTAGCCGAAGCAGCACACTGCAGTGCAACAGATTCCATGTCTCTGAAGTGAACCATTTCCCACTGCGTAACAGCTAGACGTGTTACAGATGCTATCTAGAGCTGCAGACATTTAAATTGCTCCGGGTACATTTTATTTTGCAGCGTCATCCACCTGCCTACGCTGACAGCAGAGAAAAGCTGCTTGACCAGTGTTTCTGCACACTTTTGGTTCTCATTTTATAGATTCTGCTGTTGAATAAAATATAGAATATGTATGATTAAATTGAGTCAACCTGGACGCCGTAGCATCCATTGGCAAAGTTACAATATGCTGTCAAAATGAACACTGGACAACATCGGAGGGTGAATTTCTGACAAGGCTGGCTCAGTTTAGTCCTGCTTAGCATTTCTTTTTTCGTAGCAATCTATTATTCCGATGAATGGCTACTACACCACAAGCAGCAAGCCTGGGATTCGTAAGAGATGAAAAATCTGATGGATTGGCTTTAGCGAAGGCAGCCAAACTCTCTGGCATCCGTCCAGCTCCCTGTCACCCCAAAGAATTTGATCCCATTTGAAGCAATAAAATCAATACCAATAAATTAAATATTATTCAATTACCTAACATTAAGAGGGCCAAACTTAACATTACCTGGAAATAAATTGTGATCAAACTGAGGAAGATTGTGAGCGTTATGTGTTTTATTGAAGTTATTCATCGATTTTTGCGGCAAATTTATGCAATTTACCCAATGCTGTTTATAAGTGGAGTTGGGAATTATAAGATCACTGTGAAAAGAATTTACATGGTTGCAAACAGTGCAAAGAGACAGGAAGTGTGTGTGTTGCCAAAACTTGGTAGAATGTGCTTAAATGTGCTGATCCAAGAGAGCGCATAACGTAATGTTTGAGTGCGTTAATGAACAACAACTTAGACTGCTTTTTACACACCGGAGCTACGTAATAGATTAGATTAGTCGGTGAGCTTGTCTTGCTGTTAAAGGACAATACCACTGTAATTCCTTACTAAATTAGTAATGTCTTCTCCAGCAGTCAGATGTGACACTCACTACTGTCTGTATTGCCTGACTTCCCAGAAATCATTGACAATACAGCCAGCTCGCCCAGTCACAATACTGCAATGACCAATTTAATCCATCATACATTTTTTTCTTTCGACCAGCAAGACTTTATAATGCAATCATTGCAGCCGCTGCTGTATCACAAACTGCTCCATATTCAGCAGTTAAAATATTCATATGAGAACGTACATCTGCTGTAACTGCAACACTCGCTTAATTAAGAAAAGTGTGATATCCCAATAGGAGATGCAACACTTGCAGACTCAGGATACATTTCTGAAAGGCTTCTCCATAGTGACACATTCAGAATAGAATTAGTGCCAATCAAGATGTAAGGGGGAAACGTGTGATATCCCGAAATGAGACGAAGCGAGGGGGTTTCTCAGGAGCAGGATTACAGGAAAATATGAACAAATCTAACAGTGATTTAAATGAAACTCATGCTGTATTTTCCAGGATAATTAACTAAGGGGATGTTATATCTTATTCCAGATGTCCATTTTTCTTTAAAAGGCAAAGTTGTATTCAGTTTTGTATGCAGGCATTGCAATGTTCACTTAAGTGACTTTGAAATGCTGTTGCTTGTTCAGTTATCACTTTTTTCCAATACCTCATGGTGTTGTTAACTTCTGATAGAAATGAAAACAGAGTTGAAAGCAAACCTGGGCAATGTTCTCCTCATACTCATTTTTTGATTGCAGTGTTTTAAAGTCAAGTTATGGGGAAAAAAATACATGATGCATTACATTTGGCAATGCAGCGTTTTGTCTATGCAAGCTGTTTTTAATGGAATTTTGAGAAGAATGGGAGCCAATGACTCCTGGGAGGTTGGCCAAACTTGCTGTAATAGAGACAGTTTAGGATATATATACTTCTAACTGTGGTGAATACATAAACAAGTTCACACATTTCATGGCAAATAATTGGCAAAGAAAATTTAAATTACACTAATGCTACCATTAAAGTGTTAGCTGGAAAAACTATTTTGCACACAAATTTTGTGTCAATCTAGTGCCACGTCTGCTACTGAATACAACATCTGCTTATATAAGATAAAAAGGATGCTCACACATACATATGCAGTTTTAGTAATTTCCTCTATTAATTTTCGTATTACACAACAAACATAAAACACAGAAAACAAGTAAAAAGGCCTTAAATATCAACATAACATAAGAAAAATATTCAAATATGTTCACTTTATGACAATTACCTGTCAGCATCATTACCATATTGAATCCATTGAACTATAACCACTACTGTATTGTACGATATGGGTTGCATAAAGAAATGTGGATTTCAAGATAAAGGGTTTTGATCAATCATTTAATGTTTGAAGGTTCTCATGTTTTAATTCATAGTTAAATTTAAGGTTTTTATGATAACATTCTTAAATATTAAAATAACACATTTGTCTCATAATGTCTGAATATACCTGCATTAATGCAGTCTGAAACACCCTCTTGTAATCCAAGCTTCTTTTTGTTTTGTTGACATAGCCGGGCCGGCGTCAGAGTGCTGGCTCGTGTCGCAATGTTGAGAGCCATTAAAAGGCAATCGAAATGCTCCCAATCCCTTATCTTCTACCTTTAAGTTGTATCTGGCTGTTTTACCACCTTAAGGCACAACCCTTTGTACTTACTGGACAGAAGTTTTCTAATAACTACTACTCCATCAGATGCAAAAACTTTGCATCCCTGATCTTTTTTTCTCTGAGCCTCCTTCTAACCGTCTTTCCAACTCTCTCGCTAACTAACCCTGTCTCTCTCTCCAGACGCTGCAGATGGGCATAAAGCATTTCTCCGGCCTGTTTGTGATGCTCTGTGTGGGCGTGGCCTTATCCCTACTGACCACAATAGCAGAACACATTGTGTACAAGCTGGTGATCCCAAGGGTCAAGGAGCCACGCTTCAGATACTGGCTGCATACAAGCCAGGTACTGAACTCACATTCAAATACACACATGTACAACACAGTTAAGTACACTTTTGATCATGAGCTGGAAAAGAACCACATTACAATTACCAGAAGAAGAATTATTCAGATTATTCAGACCATTAGAAGTATGTGTTTCTCTACTTTGAAAGTATTTGCAGCAAAATGTGCTTACTAGTGCAGTCCATTTACATTATATAAGAGGTGGTACATTTTTTTTATATTTTATTAACACACACATGCAAAACACACACAGCATTTCATGTTCGCAATAAACAACAGAATAATCGCATGCAAATTAAATGTAATCTGTTTCCAGTTAGCATGTGACAGCTAATGTGTTGCTTGTTTTTCAGAGATTACACCGAGCCCTCAACTCGGTCTTCACAGACGACAAACTGCCGACTGTTACCAAGCCTGAGAAGAGGTACTGTCCCCGTCATTGAAGGCTGGGCTCAATACAATTTCAGTTCAATCGAATAAATCCATCGCTGGAATATATTGAGAACGATGATGTTTTTTTTATGAATTTGATTTGAGGGAAAACCCATCCCCAATGGATTGAACTGAATATGAACTGAGCCCAGTTGTGTTGTGATTATTTATGACCCATTCAGTACATTTTGTTATGAGTGAGGATGCAAGGGCACATCATAAAGACACAGTTGGTGGCGTTATTGACCCGGGGTGACTGTGGCTCAGGGGTAAGAGCAGGTCATCTTTCAATCACAAGGTTTGATGCTGGGCCTCCTTCTGTCCACATATCAAAGTGTCCTTGAGTAAGACACGGAACCCCCAGTTGCTCCCCTGGTGCTTTACGACAGACCACTGCTCCTAATGCTTAGGATGTAAATGCGGAAATTGAATTTCATGTAAGTATTTGACATATAATAAAGCTTACGTTTTTTAATTAATAATAAAGCTGGTTCAAGGCATGGGTAAGGAGTGGGCCCTGCCCTGTTACTGGGATTGGCACTGCTGTTTAAGAGCTAGGAGACCAGTGGTGTGACTGGTGTGGCCACCAGCCAAAGCAGTCTAGACCGAGAACAGACAGGCGCCATTACACTGAGACAGAAGATAATGCATGCATTTGTCTCTAAACTGAATTATTAACAGCATAAGTTAGTAAAGTATAAGTGCCTCTGTACAGCACTGAAGTCTTGCTTATATCAATACATCAACTTGTCCACCTCCACCAAGCATTACAACTTTTTTCCTTGATTATCTATCTTTTCTGAATTTCCAGTGTTTCCACACTAATACTCAAATTAAAAATGTTCATAAAAACAGGTGAATGGAAACATACTCATTTGAAAGTGCCTTGTTACTTTTTAATTGTGTATTTTTACTTATCGAACCAATTTGATACCACCAAAGCCACTTTTCCAAACTTTAACAGCCCATTGGCCAAATAATGAGATTGCAAAATAAGTGACATCAATTAACATCCAAGTGGCAGTTAAGTGACACATTTTTAATCAGAAACTAAATGAATGGTCAGTCTGTTTGAAGCTAATTATCAGAGAGGGAAATTGAGGAAATAAGCTCATGCTGACGTCACAGTGTATTGTTTGGCTCAGTGGATGAGAGGGAGATTTAGTAAAGCATGAAAGCTTCTTTTTGGTTGGTTTTAGTCTCTTTTCAAATGTTGTCAAATTAGTTTTCTTAACTAATCTGGACAGCCATTTTGACACCACTGCAGTGTGTTTTTGTCATAGTGTAAAGGAAACTTTCTTTTTATTCACATTTGGTCACTGCTTATTGCCATGGCACTTTGGAGCTTGCTTAAGGCAAGCAAAGTGGGAAATGTATAACTCTTTTCAATGCCTCTGAGGGGGAGATCAAAAACAACCCCCAAGCTTTTGCTGAGCAAAAGAGTTCCATTTCATCTTTTTCTGTCTGATTCGGCTGTACTCTACTTCACATCCATCCCTACTTAGCAGCACGCACGAGGGCACACTCAGGTGGAGCACTCGAAGTGGGGATTAAATACACATAATAATCATGGAGCCAAGGCCATGGGAGGGATGCCTCTGGTAATGAGGATAGAATACCTGCTGCATAATCAGGCTCATTCCATCGAGTTCTTCTGCATCGTGCCTGTACGCTGTCTAAAAGTCAGAAATTATTACCTTCATTTTGTCAGAGTCCTGCAGAAACATGGTGTGTCAGAAATGTCTGTTTTGCAAGCACTATACGGATGGTCTTCCCAATCAAATGCATGAGATTTTGTGCCGTAAATGGCGGCAGCTGGAGGTCTGTTACATGAAAGTACACATGCTGCTTATACACCTGTTTCATTAGCATAATAAGAAGGAGGCATTGTTAGGCCAAATGGAGCATATGGGGGAAGATATATCAGCTTAAAACGACTACTTAGGATGGAACCATAACGTATTTAATATCCTACCTGCGCTAACAAGGATGTAGAAAAGCCCAAAGGCATCAGAAGAAGTGTCTGTCTGAGAGAATGAGGAGTGGTGTCTGTAATACCACGAAACACTCTCAGATGTCCAATTAAGATCCTGTGATTTAGTATCAAACGCGGTGTTAAGGTCATGTAGCTCTATAGAAGAGACCTTTGACCAACACTAAAACGAGATCATTTGTCACTTCTAGACGTTCAGTTAGAATTCAGCTGCTATACTCTCTTTGATGGAGACATTATGTAAGAAAGGAGGGTTACTCCCACTTAATTACTATTTAAGTTAGCAGTGCTTTCATTTAATTTCCCTTTAATCGAAAGCAATTTAGACGTTTTACTTTCCTTATTGCCTTTGGTTCATTTTCAGATCCCTCTTTTTCTATTTTGGTGTTTTCATAAGCTGATATATACAAAATCATGTCTGTGTTGATTTGGAAACGGTTTGTGTTCTGCTTTTGATTTCTCACCTCTGAGTCATACAGTTTCTCTTAAGAGTCAAATCTTCAGGCCCCCTGAGCAGCTCTGCAGTGCCAAAATAATTGGCCAGGGATTGTGCTTCCTCGTGTCAGTCCTGCTGTGTAATGCTTGTATAGCACACCATCAACCCAAATTTGAAATAATTACAATCACAACATAAGAGCTACTATCTATCGCAAGAAGGCCAAATTCGACAATAATGTTTTCACCCGCCTCAAGGGTGGTGGAAGCTGTACAGACCTGCTGTTAGGGAATTCAATATCTTGCTCAAGGACACTTCAGCATAGCGCGTGTCTTTCTGGTGCACCTGTTCCCTGCTTGTTGAAGGACAGACTCCCTATTCACTGTGCTACAAGCGGACAGACATCTGTACTGACAGATGTTCTGGGAAATACTGATCAGCGGTGAAATATTCCGTTCTAATTCCACAGCAGAGAGAACTGCTGCATGGAAACGCACAAGATGTACTCTTCATAAGCTGCACTGGTTGACAGAAAAGTATCTGGAAGTTGTTAGTCGAAGTTATTAGTGGTAGCAGTAGTGGATTCTGTATCTGGTATGAGTGTCTACCAACTCTGGATATACAGTAGGTTTTAAAGGCATTTGTGAAACCACTGCTGAAGGAGAAAATGTATGAGAATGTAAATGAAATACTGGACACACTTTAATGAATAGGACCAATATCTGTTGAAATTAAGTGGAGAAATCGGAGAACTGTGAATAGTGGGGAGTATGAGGGATCTGGCCTCTCTAAAGAAAAGGAGCAGGAGTAACTGAACCCCAGCAGTTGAGAAACTTTAAAGAGCATTGGTCTCTCTGTAAATGATGAAGAAGAAAAAGGCTCCCTTTCAGTTGTGTGTGCTGGCTCCTAGCCTCATCGTACACAGAATGTAAAACAAAGAGCTCTATTTGCTGTCGAGTTAGAAATTGAGACGCCATCTGATGTTGCTTTGAGGACTACAATAATGCGCATTACATTTAAAACCTCATGTGTGTATTTCTTCTCTGACCATTTGGGAAAATAATGATGATATGAAGGACATGCTAATGTTGCAGAGAGAAATAATGATTTGTACTTCAGCCTCCTTTACATCTGCCAAACACACATTGCCAGCACTGTGTGGTGCACATTTCCCTTTAAGACCTTGAGATCATTATTTCTTGCTGGAATCTCTTCCAGGCAAAAAAAATAAATAAATAATTTAAATGTCGGTTTCATATATTTTCTGGTGAAACAATCTGAGCTCAGTCTCATGTTATCCAATCATATCATGGAAGTTGAAAGAGCTCCTTCTTTCATAGAGAAGTGACACATGGAAATCAACATGCTAAGCAAATCAAGTAAAAGGCTGGATGGAAGAACAACAATCAGGAAAAGGGCCTTTTACTTATGACTAGAGGTTCTGCCAATAATAAGAATCCTCTTTATATGCATCGCACTTTTCAGAGCAGCCACAAAGTGCTTTCAAAATTAATAAATAGGAATGAATACAAGCAAAAACAATAAGCGCAAAGCAAAAAATGTATGAAAAAAAAAGTCAAGATTTATTAAAGAAGCATAACCGTGGACCTGTCTGAGGTCTTCAGGTGGCTTTGATTATCTTAGACTTACGGCTAAATTGATCTGATGATGTTAACCACATTGCCGAAAACTCTCTCTCCTATTGCAGCCATGATGTCAAAAGGTGCATACATCACTTTGAGATGAGATTCTTTTTTATATTTTTATATTCTGACGTCTCATCCTTCAGTTTAAGGTCTCTTTTGAAGTCAGGAGTACCTCATTAGATTCTCCTTGTCACTTTTTCTTTTATTACCGATGAAAACGCCTTTGTTCAGGGAGTTCTACAGTTAGGCTTCAATTCATATGAGGTGAATCTCTCTTCTCTGCTCCTTTAATTTAAATCATGGTTACTTCTCAGCTTGCAGATCTGGTCCAAAAGATGTGAAAAGATTTTCTTTACTTTACAGGAAGTACAGCATATATCAAACCAAATTTTGCATTTACTGACTTGTGTTCTCATTTTAAGTGATATAAAGCAAAGAGTGATGTTAGTAGCTTTAAATAATGTTTATGTTTAGCTTTAAACAAACAGTTTATGTTTGTAAAAAAAAAATTTTATATTGTGCCATAAATCCACCATAAGAATAATGCTCCAATAATTACTTTACTATTGGTATGATTATAATTTTGTCTTAAAATACAACTTTTCTAGTTTTATTTGTTTGAATAAGAACTCACGATGTGACTTATGACAACTTGTGTAGCAATTAACTCACCACTTACTCACAAAAACACTTTGTGACATTATTTTAATACAAAATAAATACCTCCCAATGGTTTATGTGTTAACCAAAAGATACACATTTCCATAATAACCACATCTTGGAATAAATTATCTGGACAGAAGCTAGGTCTGCCTACAGCAAAACATTTTCATTTTTTGGGGAAGCATAAAAGCAAGGACATAAATTGGTATTTTTTCTCTGACCCAAAATGACTCAAGTCTTGTGTAATGTCCAATTATGTATTTCAGATACCACTTTTTTTCTTCCTTCTCCTATCAAGTCCTGACTTGATGTTGTAGGTGTTTTTCATAGCCAGTGCAATCAAAGGAATTGATATGTCACCAAGGACATCCATGGCTGTCGGTTTGTTAATCTTGTGTGACTTTAAAGCCCCAATGAAATAGCTTTGAGATCGGATTTTGTGTTTCCTTTAAATAATTTAGTCATTTGTGACATGTGTTTAAGTCTGGATGGAACATGACATTAGCGAGGTTGCGTCAAACTGACGCCTCACGCCTTGTTTATTCCCAAGCGAGACACCATGGCTCAGGCCAAACCAGATGGGGCGTGAGCTACGAGTATACACAAAGCCTTTAATGTTGAAAGCTTTGTTCGATGCTGTATTTTCCAAAATGCAAAGAGGTGTACCTTAAAATAGTCTGTAAAGAAGAAACAAGTCAACGATTGATACTGACAAAACACCACAGACAAACTCCTCACTGCAGAGGAGGAATTGTAGTTACTGGTAACTGTAAATGTCAAATATTCAAGGTCATACTTTATGGCCTTTACAATCCCTGTAGAGAAGGGATTTAATTATTTGGAAAAACAAATGTATTATAATGGAACAAAGGTTAAACTGTTGAATATCCTGTAAACCCTTGCTGGCAAGAGATTTTCTCAAATGTAGATTTGAAAGATCTCCTGTTTTTAAAACATTTAAAAAACAATTTATAGTCCCAAAAAATATATATATAACTGAAACATATAACGTATGAAGCAGAGTGAAAATGAATTCATTATTTTACCTCTTACTGTAATGGGACATTTAGGGAGAACACTTGTGCTGTGATCTTGGCAAGCATCCACAGTGTTTGTATTCCTCAAAGAATCTCGACGTGAGCATCTTAATCTATAATGTCTGGAACATTCCCATACAGCAGTTTATGTAAATCAGTCTTCACTTTATATTCTTGTTAAAGATCTAGTTCTTCCTATATTGCAAATTGTCATACAGCATGCATAGAATTATACTGAATTATACAGTATGAGCAGTTAAGGGTAAGAGAGTGATACAATCTGAGCCACTGGCTTTACATTGGATTCAGCCTGGAAAGATGTCATTGGATGACACACAATCTCCAACATTGGCATTCTTTGGTTAAAAAAAAATCTAATTGCCACCTGATATTTCTCTATGTATGTGTCCTATCTCCAGGTGCAATGAGGGAAACAACCAGACAGCATCTTGGAATCCTGCAGAGTCCTCTCACTGCAACAGGCGTCGGGTCCTTCCACAAGAGATGCAGAATGACCTGGAGCACCCGTCCTCCCAGGAGCTTCCTCCACCACCACACCCATCTCCCTTGTCCCATCCCCACTCCCTTCCCCTAATGGAGAAACACCCGCCCATAGTGACCAACTCTAATGGACGCTCTGACCTGTTAGGGCGGGGGTTGGGCCAAGCATTGGGGCCAGGGCAGGGGGGCTCCGGGCAGGGCCTCACGCGCTTAGGCGTGGGCGACTGCGGCCCCGGCCTGGGTGTGGGCCGGAAACCACTGGTTCAGGAGCTGTCGGAACTGGAGGGTCAAATCCTCGTAATCAAGCAGCAGCTGCAGTCAGCCATGAGGCGGAAGCGAGAGCTAGAACAGTACCAATCAGAAAACCAGCAAGCAAACCAGACTGCACCCAGTCAGCCAACTACGCACCAGTTTGTTCAGTATACCCAGTCCCACCAGCAGACTAACCAACACACAAACACGCTCCCGGAGTTCTGAAGCGTTTCTCCCTTGTTCTGCCCAGAGAAACCGGGATAGATTATGGGACTTGTTTCCATAACCTCCTGTACAGGTTAAGGAAAATAATGAGTTTTGGAGTTGGAACCTTCACAGATTTTTGGAGTTGAATCCTCCGTTATGCTCAGGAGTTCCCCCTGAACTCTGGACTGAAACGTTACGATCCTGTTCTGTTACTCCAGTGGAACATTTTCTGACTTCTGGGAACGTGATATTCCCTTAGACGAGAGACATTGGACAAAGGTGAACCAGGGACCCCGAACCACATCTGTTCTCACTATCTTGTTGCTGTCACTGAAGAGCTGTGCAAACCTTCCTCTTCCTAACCTCCCCTCCCCCATTTTCTTCACCTCACTGATCCCTTCATTTTTTATTTTTTTCATTTACTTCCCCTCTCTTCCCTTTCCCTCTATGCCTCGTATCGTGAATGGTACAGATTCGCTTGCCATGATGATAAGCTTGAGCATAGATATGAAGACATCATTTTAATGGGCTAATTCACCTGAGTCTTATGTTGAGAATCATTGAGAGTGTAAATGACCTGAAGTCGAACCCATCCTTAAATCTTCAAGTTAAGTCGTTATGGCTTTGTGCTGAAACCTTGTATCTTTGAGGGAGAAAGAAAAACAAATGCAGCTGCTTGTGATTGGTTGATTTTACGATGGATGACCTAAAGTTTCTTTCCTTTGATAATGAATTTGATGTGGCTGAGGTCATGTTTTTTTCTTGTGCGTCTTTTTAAGGGTTTATGGTGCAGTTGTTAAGTGTAAAGAACAGAAAAAAAAGATATAAAGCTTCAGCAAAACATCACTATTTCCTTCAAGACATCTGGTTGGCATCTTGTGGTGGATCATAGGACAAGATCTTATTTAAGGGATCACTGTATAATGTCGCCCTGCACTTCACCGATGCACTTCTAGTTCCTTAAAGAAAGCTGCACCTACGAGTCATCGGTTAACTTGTCATAGTTTGACTTGTGGTCTTCATAATGGATTCATTGGTAAGAAAAAAATATGGGATGTGAAGAAGAAATACATAAAATGGTAATAAATCCAAGAGTCTTCAGCCTTTTCAGTCAGGGAACCAAAACAGGACCTTTTTACTCAGCTTCTTAAGATCATACGGTCTCCTTGCAATCTCTTGACACAACAAACACAGAACTACCAGTCAGTTCTTGGTACAAGGCCATGGTTGAATAGTAAATGTAAACAGGAACATAGACCACTTGTCAAGCTCTGACATCTTATTTGAATCTGATGATCATTCACAACTGAACACACTGAAACAGTCCCTCTGTGACAATACATATTTTCTTCGATCTTCTGTTTGCATTTGGATGTGTTATGTTATTAAAAACGTACCTCTCCTCTTTGCACTGAATTTAATTGAAATATTTTTGTCTAACTACCTTACACATCAATATATCATTTCCAACACATATAAGAAAGCAGAATGTGCAATAGAAAGTCTTTCAGCCTTGTGCATATTTACATTTGAGTTCAGTTCTTAATTAATACGCCTCCATAACCTAGAAACTGTTTCAATAGACTATTATACCATTTTATTCAAGGACTTAAGGGTTGTACTTTCACTTACAGAACAATGGCTGCCATCCAGGGCAAACCAATCCTCTGTTCATTGAGGATTTATTTGCTGGAATATATGTGTGTATATATATATTATTTCCCAAGTTGGACATTGGCCAGTTGGCGATTCACCTGCAGTTACTCATTTCCTCCCATCTAAATTGTTTCCATTATGGTTTAAAAAACACCCTGCAGCTATTTACATAACCAACCCACTCAGAGCTTTGCTTCCCGCCTCGAAACGATATTTAGTTGTTGCACTATTTTTCACTCATATTGCTAGGGGACAGCAATTTGGGCAGGAAGGCGTACTCAGAATAGCCAAGGATGACATTTTAAAAACACACAGCATGGTCAAATTCTGCTACACACACACACACACACACACACACACACACACACACACACACACACACACATAGCTGCTATCTATTTAGCCAGTGTGTCTGCAGGGTAAGCGCAGGCTGTCACAGCTGAAATGAATACCTGACAGAGCAAAAGAGCATGTGCACCGGCTGAGTCGTCAGCTTCCTTTGTGTCTCTCGGTGTGTATGCCTTGCTTAGCGGTGACATAAACACCACTGATGTCGCTGCAGTTGTAACAGGATGAATCAACAGAAAACTTAAATAAGATCCTGGTTTTTAGCATACCTAAGCTCGCTCCAATCACTTGTCTGGGTAGCATGTGTGGTTGGACAAGTGTGTGGCGTGGTGTGAAGAGGAAAAGCCTACCTCACAGGATGTGAAAATTAGAACATGGGACAAAAATATCTTGACTTTTTTGGGGGGCCTATCATAATATAGGTTCCCACAGTTTTTCTCACTTGTTCTCAGAGGCAATAATATGACGCATCAAGCTTTGCCTTTTTAATGGCACACACTAGTTCCCAAAATAAATGTCAGCTGTGTTTTTTGTTCATGAACAACCCTGAAGGTGTTCTAGTCCTACCAGAAAGTTTCCATTTCCATAAACTCATCACATTCTGCTTGATTACGTATCTGAAGATCATTTAAAGCCTGAATGTTTTTCCCCCCTGAACTGAGTCTCCTGGGAAGCATCTACCTCTCTACTGAGTACTGCCCATAGCACGCTTTACATTTACCCTTCAAATGTTTAGAGGTAGGATAATACACTTCCATCCTGAGAATTAAACCTGTTTCCCATTCATTTCAGCTAGACCTCATATCTGTGCAATTTTGACCGTTTGCATTCAGCCAATAGAAACACTGTTACACAGTGTTTGTAAATGACGCTACCAGACTAAAAACATATTTATTTTTATTGAACGAAATGTGATGATATGTTAATGTGACCATACATTAAGGTTGTAGATGAACCTTTCTTTAGGTTGGGTTGGATCTGTAATCAGCATACGATTTACCGTAGGGCTGTCTGCAAGGCAAAATGGAAGTATGAGAAAATCTCTAAATATTCAAACAAACAAAAGGGCAGACATGTTTTCCACTTATTCTGGCAAGGTAACTTGGTAAGACTTATGGAGTCCTGCTCTCTGCCTCAATCGTTTTGTATGTCACGTTGAATTTAAAATTTAGACATTTGAAACAAACGTGTTTGTCCATTATTTGTTTATGACATGAAAAAGACACCACTTCCACTCATTCCAGCACTCTGACACATAATGAAAAAGAGAACACACTGGTGCTACTGACTATTTAATTTGTGTTCAAACGAAGAAAAAATATATATGTAGCATTTCAAATGAAACACTTTTTTTGTTCTTAAAGTAAAAAAACGTTTATAATCACAATGATAATGAGCATAATTGAAATCATGGATATCTATAAAACATCTTGACCTCTCTCGTCATGCTGGGCGTATCTTCCCATGGGAAATGGAGTCACAACATTGCATCACAATCCACTGGTGGGTCGGGGGGGGAAGGGGGAGGGGTGCCTCAAGGAGGAAAAGTGAAGCAGGAGTCATTAGCCTGGTTTCCATTAAAAGGGCTAGCCAGGCCTTAAGTGAGTCACTCAGTGTCACTCCAAAGAGCATTTCAGTCTCTTTTTTTTAATCCATGTACTTTAGGAGGATGTCTTCTACTGCGATTTCAGGTTAAACTTAATTGTACAGCAATACCAGTGAAATCTTCAGGTAGATCTGGCACAGGCTAGCCCCACTGGACCTCTCTGTAAGAAAAATCCTATTAACATCACAGTGAATCAGGAAATTGGGGTGAAACACTCTCATAGTGTGAATTCTATCTTATATCATATTCACGAATGGCTCATAACGTGGCATTGCAAGTGCCAAACCCCATTTTCTGACTCGGAGGATGTCACTGACTCTTCCTTGTCGTTTTCCTCCAAAGGGGAGAGGGTTCATTCCCCAAAACACCTAAACTGATACCAAAACATATCCAGGTTTACACAGCAGGCAAACAGGTCCAAATGGATCATAATAGTCATACAGATTGACAAAAATCTTTACAAAATATGACCTGACACGGTCAATTAATGTACAGAGAGAGATAATAAAAAGAAGGATTCTGTCTTTTTTTTTTCTGTACAAATGACAAACATCACAGAACAACAACATCAATATGTTTTCCATAGCACATTTTTCAGACTGAGGGGAATAGATGTGGTGATCGACGAGGCAAGTCACCTGACAGGATGTGATGTAAAACAAGGTGAGTCAGCTGACAGGAAGTGCGCAGGTTTAACACCGTCAGGATAGGCTACAGCACTCGCTCATACAAAATGTACAAAACACCGTCCTCTAACTACAAACAGCGCACCGTGGAGGGAAAATAATGTCCCATGTTTCAAATGGTTCCAAATATCTGGAAAAACAATCTGTGCTTAAGTTTGCCTTGTGATATTTTTGTCACCGACGCAATTGATGTGAATTGAGCATAGCCCAACTAGATGAGAACCTTTAGAAACATGGTGTAATTTGTCCCTCAGGTGAATTAAACAGATATATCAGCAGTGTTGTTTTTTTTTGTAAAGCATTCAGAGCCACGTGGCATGCGTCCTCGTCATTGTGTCTGGAAGTGCTGTGGAGACGCAAACGTGACCCGGTGCTGCCCCCTTAGTCATGTGACCTCCGTCATCGATGCTGAGTGGTTCTGAAAATGGGCGTGGGTGGAGGGGAGGATGGAGAAAGAGGTAGAGGGATTGACAGAGACAAGAAAGAAAGTTGACAGGAAAAAGGGAAAAGGCGTGGAAATGGAGAAGTAGAGGAAATAACTGTCAAACAGTTTCAGGAGTGCTCTGTGTGAGGTTGTGTGCGTTTGGGAAGGAGGACAGGGGTGTAGTGCAAAACGTCATGCCTTTATGTTCTATGAACATGTGTCACTGCTTTGTGTAGAAAGAAAGAAAGAAAGAAAGAAAGAAAGAAAGAAAGAAAGAAAGAAAGAAAGAAAGAAAGAAAGAAAGAAAGAAAGAAAGAAAGTGAGAAAGTGAGAAAGAAAGACAGAACACATGGTCAACCAAATATGTGACTGACCCTTTCTCTATGAGAATTCTGGGAAATTACTT
Organism: Anoplopoma fimbria; assembly: GCF_027596085.1. Taxonomy (NCBI): domain Eukaryota; kingdom Metazoa; phylum Chordata; class Actinopteri; order Perciformes; family Anoplopomatidae; genus Anoplopoma; species Anoplopoma fimbria. The sequence continues at coordinate 19,716,420 of NC_072462.1, read as the reverse complement.
ATTGAAACAGGACATGCAGGTTTTACAACAAATTGCAGTAGGCTTAATTCTGAAGGGGAGTTTTTTTTGTAAGCACACAGTCTTGAGGGAGTTCTGCCAATTAATTGGGAAGCACAAAGTGCACCATAGAGATTATGTTTTGGGGAATCCAGGTTAAGTGTTTTCAGGTACCTGTGCGCTGAGGGTCTCCAGAGGGCTCTCTACACGGGGGAAAGTCATCAGAGGCAGACCGCGGTAGTCTTCAGTTTTCTGTTTAGCCGCTGCACTGTGGACGCCTTTGAAGTTGTTCACAACACATATACCCTGTAAGGTATGAAGACAGTTCAATATTAACAGCAAGGTAGGTTAATAATGACACATTAAGCATTTGGTCATAAATCAAAGAATTGGGCCAAGTAAAAAAATGTCACCTGATGAAAAGTTAAAAGATCACCAAACACATCACAATTCATCCTGAGGGGAAATTAATGTGGGTAACAAATCCATCCTTCGGTTGTTGACACTCAAACTCACAAAAGTCCATTTGCTGGTGGCGCCAGAGGAAAAAGTCAGGGGATCACCAAAGTCCTTAGACCTCATCGCCTGGGAATGTCAGTACAAAAATACTTACCAACCCATCCAATAGTTGCTGACATATTTCAGTCTGTGTGGTGGACTGACATTGCGATACCTAGAGCCATGCCGCTAGCAGAGCTTAAACTTATGCCTTGATCCAGACTTCTTGCACCAAATAATGTCAACAGTCTCACTCCACCGTAGGCTGTCCAATCATTTTACCAGTCTCTAGTCTGGTCTCTAAAGACAAATTGTAATGTCCTATTATCAGACAAAGTTGTGTTATTTAACAGCTGCAACACTAGTATCCGCAGTTCCAACTCAACGCAGCATTAAAGTCAGACCATTGTTGAAAGAGAACTTCACCTAATGTCCAAATTAAAACAACATTACTTGTTCCTTAAATCAGACCGCCTGTCAGCCCTAGTGCCACTGTGATATTAGGCCCCAATTAAAAGAAATGAACAGCACCCATGAGTTTTTTGGAGAGTTGTGACCTTTTTTTTTAAGTTTCGATACAGTTATTGCAGTAATATAAAGTTTATATGGGTATAAAAGCTCGAGCAAACCTTGTTCGAGCCTACAAAATGCAGCCATCATTCAATGCAGTCAAAGGAGATGCTCCGGGGTGTTCATCTTTGTGGCATGGCATTACGCCCAGCATGCACAGTGAACTGACGCCTTGTTTTATGTAAAATTATTATAATCTACAGTCACTTGTAAAGTTTTTTTTTGTCTTTTCTGAGGATCTTTTAACTACCAAGTTTGCTATATTTCTATACTCCATGGACCGGTTAATCAGAGAAGGCAGCCCGAGGGGGAATCCGCTCCCAGGCCGACCATGCCCTCAGGCAGTGGCAAAGGAGAAAATGAAGCAGGGCCAATCACTGCCGAAAGATGCTCAAGGTTTCCTTGTTTGTGGCAGTTCATGGACAGCGCTTCTATAATGCTCCCAAACTAAGTTTCATAAAAAGCATATGAATTCTTTACAAAAATGTCTGTCACAGTGAATCCAAAGTAGATTAGGGATGATTCATGGGGAATTCAAAAGTGCACTCCTTTGTGCTCAACTCTACACTCATGACTGATCTTAAATATCCCCCTGCTTGTTTCGAATACATTTCAGGAAGGTTTCCACTATCTTGTTTTCACTCAACTGAAGCGCGTCCGAGTAGACCGAGGAAGACTGCTTTCTTTCCATTTTTGCGTCTCGTCATCCATGCTCAGACAGGCCCGGCCAAGCTTCCATCTATTGTCTCAGGTGTCTCTATATCAGTTATTCACAGAGACTGGATATGGACACAGAGGTGGGTAGTAGGAGATTTTGTTAGGGTAGCTAAATAAATTCGCAAAAATGTTTCCATAGCCTTTACTTAACATTTATATCTGTAGTGTTCTAGAAATCTAGAACAAAGTTGTGATTTTATCAAACGTATATCTCCTCAAAATGGCTGGTTAACATATCTAAGATAATATAGGGTGATGTTTAAATAGCAGTAAAAACTGTCAGGAACTTTCATTTATGCACAAATTTGCTCTTCTCCCAATTTAGGCCTATTGTGAATTGGTTCGCAAAGGTTTTTTTCACTTTCATTTCCAACGTGGGTCCCTAAAAATAAGAACGTTTGGCAAACACCGCTCTATCAGACCAGGCAGGCAGTCAGCACGTGCCTCTGCTTTGTCTTGGATCAAGTGGACACCTCTGTCTCCAACATCATCCTGGAGCTCAACGACCAAGTGCATAACACTGATCCCTCAATCTGCTGGCAGAGGACGAATCCCTTGTAACACCAAAGGCAGCTGTTTGATGAGTCCATTCGGATCTCCTCGCTGTCAGCGCTGATAGCAGGGGGGTTTTGAGCTATACCTGCTTTCTACTCTCTTTTTACCAATGAATTTCCCTCAAGATAGCAATCCATCATATTGCCTCAGTTTTCAGATGACAAGACCGTGATAATCTTCACCAGGACCATTAGGTCGATGTGTAACTGAGAGGCCGCGGTCCTCAGACTGCTGATAAGCTGGAAATGAGCAGGTTCAAAACTGCTGAGGTGACGCCTGATTTTCTTGTGTCCGTCTCTCCCTGGAGACCAATGAGTCAATGAAGTCAATTTTTATAGATCACTGATTTAAAGCTAATATCCTTTATTACAGAGTCGGTTGCTGGGGCTCATCCTCCTCATAGTCCAAGGTCGAGCTAAGACGAGAGCAAGGTATGATTGCTACCGCTCACCAGGGAAACACTGTGGAACCATCTATTTAGACTAAAATCTATCATCATCTGAACTTCTCCTGTGGCCCTAAAATGCCCCACTAATGCTCATTCTGGAAGAGCCCAGAGTATTGGAACCGTCCTCACCATGCTGTCCGAAATGTCACTGCTGTCACTGATTACTGCTCTATACACAGTCTGTTTCCTGTTTTTATTTTGTAAGTTCACTCATTATGTGTTATATTGTGTTTAACTTAAAGTTTTCGTTCACCTGTACCTACCAGCTTACCTATCAGTAAGCTTTTAATGTCATTATAATATCAGCTCCTAATCTGCATTCATACATTCTTAATATCAATGTTAGGAATATCCATAACATGTAACACCCATGCCAGGCATACAGAAAGTTAAGGACACAGATATGTACAGGCAGATTTGTTTTCCATATCTATGTAAATCATTGTCCAGAGCATCTACTGTGTGAGCAAAACAATGCATTTCCTTTTTTAGATATGCTGTGAATGCTCTAAGAATTTAAATTTTTAGCCGTGGCTCTGTGAATGACAATGTCGGCCTCCCAGTCGCTCACCTCACCATTTTGGTCGACACTGAAATATCTGGGATGAAGACTACTAACTTTTTCAATTCCCTGACTTTTCCTCTAGTGCCAAAAGCAGGTCAGAGGTTTCACCTACCCAGTGATAAATCCAATGTATGGGTCCCAGACAAGATATCCTAATGACTTTCAGTGAGCCACTGTTTTCCTCTGACGCCACCATGAGGCTGACAGTTGCTTTTGTATGAAATGTCTTACCAACAGTCAACAGGACTTGCCCTGTAATTCAAATTTGCCTCAGACGGAATTTTAATAACATTGGTGATCTCTTTACTTACTCTTTATCCAGCATATCACCAGGTCAACAGCCTCAGAATATCTGAAGAGTTTCTCTGTGAATACCATCACCCCTTTCTCTGTCTCTTTTACACTTTTACACTCCATTTACCATCCTTTCACCTAAATGTGCTTTCCACTACCCTGCATTTAAAAAACTCAAGACAAAGTGATTATATTTTTCCGTGGAAGCCAGGCACCAGGGCATTCATTTTCTTCAAATTCAGCATGCACAACCTTTACCTTGTCATGACATTTGTTTCAGTGGGATATAACAAAGATCCCTTTCGCCGGTTTCATCCATCACCTCTGAATTAAACACAACCACTCTTTCAAACTACTGTTTCCCTCAACCTTTTCTCACTTTTGGTCCTTGTGCTTTTCACTACCATTCCTCACTGAGCTCCTTCAAAACCAGAGCGACTGCTGCAGTATTTTAGCAGAAATCCAGTATTGACTCTCCTCTCTGCTCCTCTCCTCTTTCCCCAATCAACCAGTGCATCCTTACTCTTTTCCCTCTCCAACTCACCTGTGTCTGAACCTCCTTCAAGCTCAGTATAAACCATGCTTCATCCTCTACCTCTATCACCTCCTCACAAACTGCTCTCTTAAGCTTCTTTACCAAATTAGTGTAACTTTTACATGCTATGTTCCCTTTACAAACACTTAATAAATGTATCTAAAGATTAATATAAATGAATTAAAAAATATATATATGGGTAATCATTTTAAGACATATATTTGCATGGAACTGAATTTTAAAATGGCACCAAAACCAATGTTATAGGCTTTGGGAAGGGGTGCAGCCAGAATAATCATTTAATTACTGGTTTGGGTCAGTTCCAAAATGAAGCTGTAAATTATTGCTATAATTTGAAAATAAGTCATGACCAGAATCCACCTCAGAAGAATCATCTTCACTCTTCTCCTCTAATCCCCGCCCCCATACTTCCCCAAACATTTCACTCGTCCATCGTCCTCACCAGAAACAGTGCAACGGCTGATCCCAGTATAAATCCGGCCACTACGTCCGAGCAGTGGTTTCTGTACTCTGAGACTCGGTTGAGGCCGGTGAGGAAGGCCGAGCAGAGGGTTCCCAGACAGAGCACAGGCTTGGCCAGGCGGCTGGACTTGGTCTTGATGGTGCTGGTGATGTACATCTGGACAGGAGGACAGAAGGCAGATTAAAACAGTGCAAAAACTGTGAAAATAAAAAAAACATTATGTTCTATACTGTGTCTTTGTCTCTCTTTAGGTAGACAAGATCATGGGCAATCTAGTTAAGAGCAAGTCGAGGTGTTCCCACAGAAATGGAATCAAATATTTTACAACATCGTGAGAGCACCAAGCCTCGATTGCAAAGAAAGATGTCAAAGATTTACATCATATGAGTAAAATACCTCTCCAAAACAAAGAGGTTTTTTTCACAGAGAATAAAAGATTACGAGATTAACCTAACATAGGAACCTCTAGCTGTGAGTGAAAGCTGTGAGGAGACTGGCAGCATTTAAAAGACACACACTGTCTTTCTACGTATATTCTCACTTCTTGAACTTTTATCTCCTCCCACGCCAGACAGGGCTCGGAGCTGTGCGTATCAAATCCTCTTTTCATCAATAACCTGTCCTTGTATTCCTTTTGTTCCGGCTGATAAAATCTACACCTCTTCTCTCTCTTTCACGTTTCAGCAGCTGAGCCCCTCCGTCACTCTGATATCAAACTGCAGCACTTCAAATAGCCCTTCAAAAAGCCCGTCTTCGTTTGTCCCTTCAGCCAATTTTTCTGAACCCACCCTTCGCTTGTATGAAACATTCTTTGACGCACTTTCAAGAAATATTAAGTCCTCCATCAAAGATGCATATGAAAATTAGCACCTTATAACATGAAATAGTCCCTCTTATTTAAAGCCTTTTTAATTTACAATTCAAGTGTATAATTTAAATCAACAAAAATGATCTATTCATCTCTGATTGCTTGGATATAACTGTGTAAAATAATTGCATTCAGTCCCAAATGAGTAACTCTAGATGCTCAAGTACACTTGCTGACATAGATTTTTAATTAAATGAGCTCCCGTTTTGTTGAAGAAAATCTAAAATTATTTTCTAATAATGTAGCACTGATTAAATAAACAGCACAAAAAAATGTTCGTATGTACATTTCAGAATGTTTTGATTTGATTGGATTTATTTACCAGTTAAACTTAGATTTGCAAGACCTCAAAAACGATCTAGACCTCAACCTGCATAATTAAAGTTTAATTAAGCAGTTAAGCAGCTCTTAGTTCTTCACAGTTAAACTAATGAGTGCCTCAAGGTTACAGATCTTTTGATGGGTTAGGTTTGATGACAGTCACACATGCATTGTCTTTAATGTCTTCTATTTACATGTGACAATGCAATATACAAGCAAATGTAAGTTTAGTTCCTGTGAAGTCTAAAAGGGACAGGAATAAAGTAAGAAAGGTTTTAAAGGGAAAGTATGTGGTATTTTGTAGGCACAAACAAAATAATCCAAGAGCCCACATTAAACTTCATCATAGTGCTTAGGTGTCATAAACATTATTCTCACCGTCAGGTAAACAGCAGAGTAAACACTCAGAGAAGCATCCTTGGATGGGAACGACCTGCGAGCGTTCTCCACGACAACGGGGTTCCCGGTGCAGATGTTGCCGTTGACGATGAACTGGTGATTAAAGCGGCACTCGGTGCCGGTGTAGTTGGGCTTGCAGACGGACAGGAAGTAGGGCGAGAGGCCTCCAGTCACCACCTGTCCCGCATTTACAAAGATGTCTGTGGCAAACAGACCAAACGCAAACACACCTGGGGGCGCACAGACACACAGATACACAATAAGACTTTATAGCACATAAAACCACACGGCAAAGTAAAATGAACACATAAACACAAAGCTTTAAAAGCTGCATGTGCATTTTCGCCTTGAATCAAGGTGCAGTTGCCTTGTAACAGGAGATAAATTGACCTGTGACTATCTAGCCTCCCCGCACTGGCAAATAAACTCCAAACTGTCAGTAGGCAGCGCTAAACGTCAGAATATCTACGGTTAATATAATTACCTGAAAAATGCTGCAATCTAATCAATAACTTAATACAGAAGGGAAGAAGAGTGGACCACAAGCAAGGAACAAAATATAAACTGAACAAAAACATTTCATATGAATGATTGCGCTGACACTTACAGCCCACCAACCCTGACCAATGTCTGCGTCTGCATTCCTTTTGCTGTGAAATATGACTGCTTATTATCTGGCCTGCTTAGCCATGAAATTACTCTGCTTTGTATTCTCATCCAAGGGGGGGTTGGTTGCCAGTGAGGGGTACAGGGACACGATTGTGTGAAGGGCATCATTGAGGGAAATAGAGAAGAGGGATTAGGGTGGGACGGGAGGGAGCAGGAGAGCGGGAAAACTAACAGCCCTAGTGATCCCACAAATTTGAGAGATTGTTCGGGAGCAGACGGAAATAAAAATCACGCAAAGTGCATAATGAATCTCTGATGAGTGTTTCATAAATTGAAGGGATATTATATTAAAATGAACAATGCAGTTCTGATTACGGCAGTAAAGTCCAGCAGACGACCTCATTTACTGCAACAGATAGCAAAGAGCCTGTCAGTTTGCCCAGTGCTAGTCAAGCTTTGAGGAAAAGTGGCTGTAAAAAGTTAAATTCAAACTTGGCTTTTTAAGAGGAGTGACACGGGTATGTGAGCTTACAAACCTTACCTGTAATTGCGAAGTAAAGGTTTTTGATATGTTGCCTACAATCCAACATGTTTAAATTCGATTTAGTTTCCGTGGCTGATGTCGTTTTAGAGAAACTGCAGTTAATGTATTACAGCTGGAATCCCAATTGGCTCCTTTCAATTACTGATTTCCGTTCAGGTCGGCCAGTTTGCTGCATTTGAATTGAAAATCCACGACCAGCGAGTTTACCTACCTAAAGTTAAGATTAAACTAAAGCTGATTTAAAGATGGTTCCAACAACGACGAAACCAGATGCATAACATGAAATGAAAAGTTCTAATCAAGCCACATATGTTCTCCCCATGTTAGCGTGGGTTTTTATCCAGGTCCCCGACTTTCTCTAACAGTCCGAGACATACAATTTTTTCTTAATTAAGGACTCTAAATTTGCACGAAGGTGTGAATTAGAGCGTGAATGGTTGTCTGTCTTTATGTGTCAGCCTTGTGATAGTCTGATGACCTGTCCAGGGTGTAACCCGCCTCACACTCAATGTCAGCTGGGAACGGCTCCAGCCACCCGAGACATATAATGATAAGTGATTACACATAATGGATGGATCGATGGATATCAAAGTGTAAACTCGAAGAATACAGAACAGTGAAATATTCTTTCCCTGACATGCATGTGCATGCTTATTTGGTTTATTTCCTTATAATGGATCATGAAGGGTCATTTTATTCACACTCCAACAAGGCTGAGGTGTTTGCAACTACCCGAAGCCTATAATATGTTGCTAACTGTAGCCCTTGGATCAATAAAGCCAAGACTATTGCCTACTGAATACTCTTAAGTACACACACACACCGGCTTCATCTTGACACGCATCATAACTTAAGGCTACGCCACGGTCCTACTTCCCAGCAAACGTTAAAATATTTGCAGACAATCGCCTGTTAACACGTTTGGGTGGTAGAAGCTGTAGCCATCCACCTTCTTAACCTCATCTTCTAAACTCTCTCATTTCATCCTTCACTGTGCATTGACCTGTCTTTGACACAACAGAAAATTGGCTGATCCCGTCATATATCATGTTATTCGCGGATTGGTGATTTCTTGATGGACATATTAGTCTGTTGTTTGCATTCACCATTCCACCCCTACTGCCTTCGTGGGAGAAATTAATCCTTTTTACATGATGGTAAAGGTGTTAAGAACATGAACAGACAAATAATAAAAACATATGATATCTCACTTATTCAGTGCTTTTGCACAAATTTGAGTATCTGTTGTGCAACCCACACATTTTGAAATAAGTCAACCCAATCAGTTTATTGTCAGCTGCCTAATCAGAAAAAACATTTGGATTCAGATGTCACATAAAGGCTAATTAGAATATATCCCCTCCATTCTGAGTATCGCCACCCACAGCTTGAGAACTACCTTTGCAAAGGTATGCCATGTGTTTCTCGTAAGCCAATCAGATCAGACTTTTTTTTTTGTTTGGGGGGGCTTACAGAGACAGGCGCTTAAATGGAGAGTTTCAGACAGAGGTATATTCAGCCAGACAGTATGAGTAGCATACTGTGTTTTGAACATTAAAGCATGTACACATGTTATAGTACAAACCCAAAAGTATGAACCTAAAATGAGCATTTTATGTCGCCTTTAAACACCAAAATCCTCAAGCCCTGACTCATCAGGGTTCCTGTTCAGCTCTGTAGCTTTTTGCATTGGAGCTCCCCTGTCAGGTGACTGACAGCACATTCAACAAAAAACACAGTCAGCTTAGCCAGGACATGAAGAATGTAGCTTACCAGATAAAAGCTTACTGAAACACTGAAAGCCACAGAAACATCCCTGATGTTTCAGCTTCATGGTTTCTTGAGCTGTTAACCGTATGAACTGTTCTAACATAGTTTTGTTATATATCATACACAACAGAAGACTGACTGAATCCAAATTGAAAGTAAAAATTCAGATTTTGCGCCCATGGACATGGATGTAGTGCATTTCTGAGTTTGTCAGCTTCTGCCTGGTACAATCCACATTTCTGGCTTGAAAGCTCTCTTACCTATGAAGCGTATGATACGGCGGATAAGGGGGTTGAGGTAACAACAGTCTCCTGTGACGATGGTTTTCTCCTGGGCCAGGAGAGCTTCCCTCGTCGACTTCATCACATACATGGACACCTCTCCAATGAAAATCTACAAACGCACACACACAGACAAGGAAGAAAAGAAAACATCTAGTTAAGCATCCCATTATAGGGCAGGGTTTTTTTTTTTGCCCTGTCTAGCGTGTGTACATAAACCACTGTGTCTTAATGCAGCCTTTCTTCAGGTCCATTATAGTGTGGACATTACATCAGGTCTAATGGAAAAACTGCTGCCGGACACACAAAATGAAACTCATTGTCGGTTGTCTCCAGTGATGCAGGCTGCTACAAAAATATGTGTCTTCATGAGCGGGAGTGTGTACAAACATTAAGAGTGTATTTGTGTACGCATGTGGCTTTGGTCTTTGTGTGTTTGTGTTCATAAAAGAGTTTGCTTTGAGCCTCAGGACAGGTAACAAAACTCCCTCCATCCCTTGTGAATGCTTCAACATTTTCTTATGAATGCAACTCTAATCTTCCTCTTTCTTTGTGGCTACAAGCAGCATTAGAGGTTGATTTTGTGATGTTAGGAAACTCAAAAAAAAAGAAAAAAGAAGAAGAAGAAAATGGGGACTGACAGCAGACACATAAAAAAGGGTATGAATGATTTAAAGCTCTGCACTGGTTTCAGTCTTGTCTGGATTTGTCAGCACGAAGAAGGTTTGAATTAAAAAATTTCAAACACTTTTTTCCATTGGATCATGACTGACATAAAGTGTGCAAATACTAGATGAAAATCTCATAAATGCATGATGACAGAAGAACCCATCTTCTGATGCATATTGACCCAGAAACATCTATCTTCAAGGGGAAAAAAAGCCAAATAAACATGCCTTTATCTTCAAAGAGACTGTGACTGTAAAGGGCAGGGAACTTGTATCATGTAGTTTCATTATGGCTGAGCAATGGTTGTGACAAGTCAAAATGCATTTTTGCAAAGCCTTCAAAGGTACCTGACTTACATTATTTCCCTTCAGGCTATAAACCTTGTTTTCTAGTTGTTTTAAAGTGGCCCTATTATGCTTTTTCACTTTTCCCTCTCCTTTAGTGTGTTATATATATTTTTGTACATGTAAAAGGTCCGTAGAGTATAAAACCTGAAGTCCACGCCTAAAAGGAGTTACATTACATTACATTACATTACAGTCATTTAGCAGACGCTTTTATCCAAAGCGACTTACAGGAAGTGTATTCAACATAGGTATTCAAGAGAACTACTAGTCACCAGAAGTCATAAGTGCATCTCCTTTCTTAAACAAGCATCTCAAAGCATAAACCAGAGCAAAAGTATAGTGCAGAGGCAAATTACTACGAAAACAATAATTGCAACAGACTACTACGAATAGGATAAGTGCAGTAAACGAATACGAATTCAATAAGTGCAGCGAACTAATACGAATACAATAAGTGCTACGAGGAAGGCTCAGGGTAGTACTTCTTGAAGAGGTGAGTTTTCAGCCTGCGCCTAAAGATGGGCAGCGACTCTGCTGTCCTGACGTCAGTGGGGAGTTCATTCCACCACTGAGGGGCCAGGACAGAAAAAAGCTGTGACCGGGTGGATCGGCCGCAGGGACCTCTGAGCGACGGGGCAACCAGTCGCCCCGAGGCAGCAGTTACCCTCCCCCTCAGACACACTGCTCCTGAGCTGCCTGAAACGCACCTGGAAGTAGCATAATAGGGCCATCATAAAGTCATAGTGGTGATTAAGGTAACAAGTTTAATCAATAGACATCACTATGAAACATTCACACTAGATTACTTACATTTACCCATATTTTTTTTGTTTTACAAGTTGTTTGGAATCTATTATCTATTATGTAATTGTAACTTTTGGTGAATTTAGGATGAATCTACAGAAACAAAAATTTTGTATATTTTATTTGTTCTGTCCACTAATCTGAAAGAAAACATGTTACGGAAGTAAAATAGCCCAAACTCTGAACATTGACAAGTGCATGTTTTTGCCTTGGGTGTCTCATTCATGATCTATATTTAAGTAGAATTATTCATGACCCTCTTTAAACATTGTTACATAATCAAAGTCAACAAATTATTTTTTGCAGTTGTTTAAAGTATGCATATGCAAACATATCTATGTTATAATATATCTCAAATTTGCCCTGGTTACTGGCAAACTTTTAAAAAACTTAATCAAAATCTATAAATTTCCACTCACATCCTTTAAATGCTGACGAGAAGTGTTTCCCTGAATCTTTTCATAAATTATTACTTTAACATTTTTAAGCAGCTAGTAATTGCCTTGGAGTATTTGTCTCACTAGTCTGCCTCACTGAGAAGGTTAGTTAGCACAGACTGATTGTCTTATTTCAACTCATGTTACCCCCACTCACTTTCAAACAAATGTCATGAAAACTGAACTTAAGTGACTGAAAACAACTTTCTCTTTAAGGCATTGTCATAAAACTTAGGAAGGACTTGGCATTCAACTGAAACAGTTTGATGTCTGAGCGAAAAATGAAAAGGTTAAAAAGTAATGTAATTCTTGGGAGTAATTTGTCTTAAATGAAATGAAAAGAACAGACTTCTGGTTCATATGCTAACTTAATTGATAACTTAGCCATCCAATAGTGTAACAGATTTATGGGAGCTCAGGTCAGCAATACCCTTGAAAGTCCATAAAATTCAGTACCTGTGACATTACAGTGACTGCCCACAGTATTTAGGATTATATTTTTTGTTTCACCCTATTCACATTTTGAATTACTCACATATTAAATGTGACAACTACCCCTGTGTAAAACCATTAATCATTCATGCTCCGGTTTCTTCAATCATACTGATTGCCAATTATTATTATTTATTTTAATTAACCCACCTGAAGCAACATTGGACTGTCCTTGCTTGTTACAGTAAGCTGTTCATTTTATAGCATAATCTTTTCAAATATAAACAAAAACAAATCTTAGTAGTTCAATTTAAGTACGGTTTATTTTTTGGATTTGGAAAATAATCAGTCAAATAGATAAACTGTAATTGTGTTGATTTTGGCAATCCCTGTGGCCAAAGGCTGTAGTGTTTTTCACACACTATATTCCCTTTAGAAAACCTCATATTTTTCTGAGGCAGGGTATGATAGGGTTCTCCTTTGCCTCCCTTCCCTCCAGCATCCATCAGTGTTGTTTCCAGCAGAAGGCAGCTGCTTTCAGCAAACAAGCTCTGACAAGTCCACTGTACGTTTCCATCCCCGGACCAAATTGTTGATGGACTAAGCTAGCGGCTAGTCAATAAACATAGTGGAACATTTAGCAGCTAAAGAGCCAGATATTTCCCTCAGGAGTCATAGGAGACCAAAAAACGGAGCTAAAAATGAGAGGGAATATTGGACACTCACTGGTTAGCCAGAAACATGACAACGAATGGATGCTAAGGTGATAATATGTAAAGCTGCTGTGTTGACAGCTTGTTATGCTTCCCCAAAGTGGAGAAACAAGATCAATTAATGTTCTTTTAATGTCTTCTTAATGAGATGATTATTTTCAGTATTGCCACCAAGACACACATAAAAGGAAGTGGAATTAGAGTTTAACTTGTGAAACCTCATGGTGGTTAACGTGTGGTGCCTTTCATTAGTCAGCATCATGCTTTCATCATGTTGAGGGAGAAGGATCACCTTTTATGAAGCCTGTCCATGGATGAACAGGTTTATGGCACGGCGCATCAGAAACGACCCATCTAACCTCTACAGCCTCCAATTGGCCCGGCCATGTGGAACGTTCCGAATAAATTACTGCCTCCATGCTAATTGGCCAACATCCCTGTCATCATTAATTCTGATTGGCTGCGTGCTGGTTTATGACGCATATGGCGACAGGACGATATACAGTGAGACACACAACTTTAGCACCTGACACAGCACTCTCAAAGGGCACAATTAAAAAGTTTGTGATAGCATTCAGATGGATTAAGAGACTATGGCCATTTATTATATGCCAATGAGAGAGAAAGAGAAAATAAATGGAAATATGGGGAATGACCAGCACTGTTAAACAAAAGCTAAACAGCTGATACAGCGCTGACGAGGGGTGTGTGATCAGGGACAAGCAGGATAAAAGAAGAAGGATTTGTCTTAGTAGGTTTTAATTAGTTTAACAAAAATATTCACAAAAAAATCATATTGCGTAAGAATAAGAGCCCCAAAAACATGACAACATTGATAAATAGAAGACAAAGAGAACTGTGTACCAACTCATATACTGATGTTGTTAGTTATACTTTGCAGTTTCTTTTTTTCCTTTTTTGTCTGAGGTAATCAGTGCAGAAGAATCTGTCAAAACTGCACTCTACTGGATTTAAAACCAATTTATTTTGTTCTATTGTGTAAGTCAGAGTGTGTGTGAGTGTGTACTTGTATATATATCTTTGCGAGGACCAACGAGTTTTAGACATTCACAGTGAGGACATTTTGGGCGTCCTCACTTCTACAATGGCCTGTTTGAGGGGTTCAGATTTGGTTTTAAAATTAGGTTAGGAAATTAGGGGAAGGGTTTGGGTTAGGCATATAGTTTTGCTGGTTTGGGTAAGGATAAAGGGCAATGGGAATGCATAAATGAGTGTCCTCACAAAGATAGAAGTGCAGGGATACGTGTGAAGGGGTTGGGTCGCTGAGTGTGTGCGTGTGCACAGGTGTAGCACTGTAGAATTCTGAAGCATCTGCGCACCAATTCGCTACTAGAAGAGAATGCAAGCTAGAAGTTTTACTTGTTTAATAAAAGTGTTGTTTGACTTCAGAATTACACACCGGTAACCATAGTCAATGTTTTCGCCTGAGAGCTAAGAATAAAGTGTCCCACATAATAAACACAAAAAGGGGGGAGACACAAAGAGGCAGCAGAACGGTAATATCTCATTACAAAAAAATGGGTGGCGTGTTTCCAGGAACCAGACATCTTTTATGATCAAATCCCAGATTAAGTGCCTCTTGAAATCGTAATAGAAGAGGAAGATGTCTGTTTGGAAAGGAATCTGGGATATTAAAATGGGACACATACGGTACACTGCTAAAAGCCTTTTCACGGCACTCTACCGTTCTAAACTGAATTTTAGATTTCCTGTGGAGCATTCATCAGAATATGGTGGTTCTCGAGGAATGGCATGTTTCACACACCAAATCAAGATATTAAGACATACTCAAGTGGTGTAGTGGTGAATAAGAAGTCAGCTATGATAACACATATCCTCAGGAAATCATAAGATTGTGATTTTGGCTACAGTTAGTGGCAACTATATAGTTTAAATGTTGGTGAACAACAGTATCACCAGGTAAATTAGGGGTTAAATTACCAACTTTCACCAGCTCACAATGCAAATGAATGTAAATGATTATACAGTTGTTGCACACTTACAGCTTTAAAATACTGTATTTTCTTTTTGACACCCTATATGATGTGCACTAAAATCAAAGTCAAAGCTGATTATTAATCTTTTAATGACTCTTTTACAACTAACACATTGTATCTGCACTGATGTGATGCACCACTGCAGCCCTTAACAATTCAGTACTGCACGGTTACGAAACATAACGAGGCTTGCGTCTGACCAAGCCGTATCACCTCCTTCAGACATATTGAAGCCACCGCGTTTCTATATTCTGGGACTGACTCGTCTTGTCCTTCTCATGTGGCCCGAGAAAGTGAATTCTGACATAAAAACAGACACATGCACACAGTCGTCAGGAGGTGCTCAGAAAATCTTTGACACAGGGTTTAATAATGAATTGAGCCAGGGACCCAGAGACATATGGTGCCTGTTGTGGTCTGGTGTGCTGGGTTGGAGTCAACAAGCATGGAGCTACACTGACACCTGGCGGCTGCATGTTGCTACTTCTGTTTGTATAAGCAATGCACATGTAGCCCTTGCCCTACATTCATCCACAACTGTCGCTCAGCTATACAAATTAACAATCTTATCTTTTTTTTGTTCATTCAGTGATCAGAAAAATATCTACAACTGACCATTTCACACAAGATATGCGTCACTGCAGGTAACACTAATATGGG
This sequence comes from Anoplopoma fimbria, assembly GCF_027596085.1. Classification (NCBI taxonomy): domain Eukaryota; kingdom Metazoa; phylum Chordata; class Actinopteri; order Perciformes; family Anoplopomatidae; genus Anoplopoma; species Anoplopoma fimbria. The sequence goes on along the minus strand of NC_072462.1, from coordinate 19,700,885 downwards.
CTGCACACATGCTCACTGACTGATGCACTTAAACCACACAGAGCCATCGTTAACGGTATTAATTACACCTGTGCTTCTCCTGCTATGACAAGTATAAATACTGCGAAAAAGGCCCCTTGATTTTAGTAATTACACCATTAGTTTTCCTACAATTTCATGTCAGAATGAGTGTATCTTCCAAATCCATACTGCTGCACAAACTAATTATGTACAGTGTATGCCACATACCGGTTGGCATAGTATACTGTTATAGAAATAATATATAATATAGTATAATATAAAAGAAAATCCAACACTCATCTCGTTATGTACTATGTACTAAATGTTAAAATATGTGCAAAAGTGTCTTTCTTAAGTTGTAATACGTTTTTGTCTTAAGCTGTTTCACCACCACCTCTCGCAATGTATTTTAATTTCTCCCAGCTTTCACCCGCTAACTCTATTTCTTTTATGCATTGCATTGTGGGAGAATAGTGTTCATCAACTTCACACTCGTTGAAAAATTTAAAATTCTGTCCTTTTTCCCAATATAAATACACTACATACACTACTCCCTGCTAAGCATGAAGACATTTTCACCGGTGAATGGGTGTCCCTTTCATTCAGCACAACTAAAGGAACTGTGAATGAATGGTGAAACGTCACGCATTCGCCTTCTAGCATCGCGAGCTACAACTGGGAATCTCCATGGAGACACGGTTTAAGAAATAGCATCATAGTCCGGGGAAAATATGTGTTCTTCAGGTCAGGACAATTCACTTGTGCATTCATCCGAACAAGCAAATAACAAGATTAAGAGATACTATTCCAACAGAGAGCCAAAAGTTCAGTCTGTGAAATCGTCACCTAACTTCTCATCAGACCCATAAAAAGATTTCAAAACAGTCTTCAGTCATACAGGTTGCCATGACATTTTCTCCCATATTTTGACAGCGAAAGTGGAATGTACGGAGGTTAAAGGGACAACTGTAGTAGGTCCACAAAAGATGCATGGCTGAATATCTGTACAGATGTCCTACTTATTTTATATATCATTTAACACTGAAGTAACTTGTGTGGCCTTGCAAACAGTCACAAAGGTAGTTCATTAAGCCATACGGTAGGTTAGGAGTATATGTTTTGAGTCTGGCAACATTAGAATACTTTGTGTAGCAGTGGTTACATTTTTGGTGGTTGTAGTTTATAAGAAAACAATTGGAGAAATAATAGGTTTAAAATGTGAAAAGCTGTTAGCAGTGAACAAATGGTTGCTCTTTTAAGAGAGACTTTTAATTGTGGTTCACCGGTTTTCAACACTGCAGACAAATATAAACATAAAATGGGTTTTTACTCACTATAGCGGTCGGAGCAGCGGCCACCACACAGTAAAGGATGAGAGGGGGGATGAAGCTGGACTCCTCTGTGCCGGGGTACGGCTTCATCAGCTCGGCGTCGTTGCAGAAGAAACCTTGTATGTGTACGCTGAACAGGTCCGTGCACTCCATGTAGTACGCCAACAACACCGTGCCGGACATGATGACAAGCTGGAAGAAAAACATGTCGGAGTGGGATAGAGCGAGAGAGTAGAGAAAGTTGAAGAAGAGGAGAAGAAAAAGAAGAACGAGAAGGGGTAAAGGAGGGCTTGTTATTTGTTCATCCAGTGCACTGAAGGCTGTCCTTCCTTCATTCAGTTTTCTGTGGTTAAATGAGCTGTTTGGTTGCTGATCCCTGAACAGCGCTCCTCTCTCAGCTGTGACGTGTCTTACATGGTTTTAATGCAAAACAACTGCATAAATCCTCTAAAAACATCTATTTTCCTCGCTCTCTTTCTCTCTCCCTCTCTTTCTCTTTCTCTATTTCATGCTAACTCCTCATGTACAATCCCCCCCCTCCACTTACCACCTCCTCTCCTCCCTCACCCCCTCATCCTTTTATCCCTCTAACATCATCTTTTGTCTCCGGCCTCTTTTCGCTCTCTTTCCAGAATCAGCTGCAGGCAATTTTCGTATATAAAAAAATATATATATGGTATTCTTAGTCACTGATTACAAAAAAACACTGGAATATGAAATGTAAGACATTGCACAGCAAGGCTTCTAGTTTTGTTTCTAAAAATCAGCTGCATTTGTGTCATTCAGCCACATATGTGTTGATACTGCCGCCAACCTGCTGGCACTATCTGCTCTAGTTTTTACATCAAAGGAGAGTGATGAGGTGGTGTCTATATTTTAAGAAAGGCCCAATAACATCATCAGAACTGGAGAGAATACCTTAGTCAAGCCAAGGTACTGCCAAAGGTTGACATTAGTCATGTAAAGGTAACATTAAAGTATTAAGAGCTACTCAGCTTCCTATGATTGCAGGGAAAATGTAAAAAAAAGAACCAAATAATAAGATGCTTCATGGCCCTCATATGAATCAAAAACTCAAATCTGATTATTATAAATAGATGGGGCAAACTATTTATAAGGACAGTCATGCATGACGGCACAAGCAGTCATGCATGGCTATCCTGTCACATTTGTCTGCTGAAAACTGCAAACTTCTAAATGTTTTTTTCTTGTTAAAACATCATATTGAAGGTAAAGAATAGTGTTGAGATGGTTTTTCATTCATAAAACGTGATAAATCCAGCCACTTGTAATACTCCTCCTCAACACCAGGTGTCACAATGCTGCCGCTGAAGGATCAGTGTTGCTTCAATACACATTTCCGATTATGTTGTGTTCAATTCAAGAACTATATTCCATAACCTGCTGGGATAAAGTTCATTATTAAACACCTTCAGCCTACTAGAGGAGTAATTGTGACCGTGTTTGTGAAAACACTGCATGCATCTGGAGTCGAGGTCTAAAGTTACACATTTCATTCATCTTATCTCACGAGCAGCAGAGTCAGCACAGACAGTACAACTGTGCATTAGGCAAAATGTCTGGCATTTAACAGTGATCAAAAAGAAATTAAACAAGCAGCTAATGTTGTGTCCCATATAGGAACAGTGCTTTGAGATCGCATTTTCAATAAAATATTCCTGATTGATTGTTTTTTAGCTGTGGATCCAAAGCATTTTCATAATATAAATTTAAATGATGTAATGTAATGTAATGTAATTAATATTTTGATCCCAGTAGTGGGTTCACTGTGAGCTGTGTACTTTCACACACTAAATGTCAGCAACCACTGTACACGTCAGGGGAAAACTCAGGGCTAAGAGCATTTACTACTTGTTTTTTCCTTTTTTCACTCTTACCTTAATGTGCAGTAGCTCACCCTCTTCAAGCCAATTTATAAAGTAAGTCAAATATGACAAAAAAATATGACAATCTCAAAAGTCGAGCGTTTGAAGTAGACACCTCTTTTTTAAAATGACACATTTTTGACATGTGGAACCACTGATTACAAAAAAGAAGACCACATACATCCTTTTATGCAGAAGTATTATTGGGAAAATAAATATCAGTAAGCTCAGTTTAGGTTAGTATTTTTGTATAGTTTTTCTTACTGTGCTAAGAAAGGGAAACTTTTCAAAGAGAAAGTGGATCATTGTTGGCTTTGTTAACGAACCTTGAGCTTGGGTAAAAAAACACATTCAGGCTAGTATAGCCACCACAGTACTCGTCCTATACTACACTACAGGAACCTGCATATACAAATACATATTTTGCAGCAGCATATATTAAACACATAATTACTTGTATCTACTGTAAAATATGGAGTGTGTATGTGAGCCAGACTGGACAATATGGCCGGTGGGGTTCAGACAGTGGGGGCAAAAAAGCAACTGTGTTTATGAGAGAACTGTTGGCAAATCTAGTCGTGACAGATGGCCAAGCCGAGATGTCCAGGTGTGTGGGCCTGTTTATGCTTTTTCGGTTTCTATGACAACTTTTTGAATAACACTAAGCCAATTAGTAGAGTTATTTTTGCTTGTTCCTGTTATTACAAAGGCACCGTGTCGGGGAGAGCATTTTTACATAATTCAAATACATCAACAATAACTCACATGAGGAACCATTGTACTTGGCTGCACACAATACCTTGATACACCACGGTTATACTTGTAACGGAAGGCAAGGTGAAGCCACTCAAATTTTCAGTGTTTCAAATGTACAAAAAAACTCCTCCTTCTTCTCCACCTTACGAAATAATTGGTGACTGATTAACTTGGGTTTAATTGAGCAGTTCTTTACCCAGCTCTGATCAAACAATGACATAAAAACTAATGAATAACAGTAGGAACTGTTTATATGAAGCAGCGACTGAGGACCCTGCACAAAATTTAAAAAAAGCAATAAAGAAGCTGTTGTTGAGCATTTTTACTTGCTTTCTCCAAGTACTTTCTCTAAGTTCACAAACCTTGATGGTAATTTAAAGGTAAAGTGGTGAGTATAAACTCATCTCAGTGTACTGCATTGACACACGTTCAGCTTTCTCATACTTCTCACAAGACAGATCTTGTTGGAAAAGCAGAGTTTGGTGGTAGTGTTTTTCACTGAGACAGTGGTATTAATGCAAATGAGGCTAAATGTTCATCCTTGAACCCTCTACAAGACTACAGGTGAGACACACAGTGACACCCATGAGCATCATTCCTAATATACAAGAACATTTGGTTACTATCATCATTTGAGCACAAACAAACTCCACGTCGGTCCAGAAAACACGGTTTGCAAAGTTTGTATGTTTTCACATGAGGATTTCTCTAAAAAAACAACCTCTATCTGCAAATGTTTTCCTCCTGACATGGACTGATGATCGACAAAGAAGACCCAAAGGTGTTTCAGCATGGAACATGAGAGACTTTTTTTTTGTATTTTACCATTGAAACCTTCAGAACCCCTGAACATTCTAAGCTGAAATCTGCTTTCAAGATCATTTTATCAAATTTGACAGACGTTTGACAAATATGGACTCTATAAAGACCCCCAAATGCATGGTTTGCACTGGGTCTGAACAACAATGATTACTTTTTTTAACAAGTATTAATACTATTATAGTATATTGTTTAAAAAAAAGAGCATGAGAACTTTGTGTTTAGGACCGTGGTTCATCTCCCCCTCAAATTGAAGAAATGGTCTCCGCCCATACTAGACCAAGAGTGGAGTCAATATTGACATGGACAAATGTGCATGGGTCGATGCTGATTTGATGTGATTTGATGGGCTGTGACGTGATGAGACGTGATGAGACGTGACGTGGTGTGATGGAATATGCCGTGATGGGATGTGATGTGATGAGATGAGATGAGGTGTCTTGAGATGCGATGTAATGAGATGAAATTAGTTTAGATGTAATGAGATGAGATGGGGACGGGATGGGACGGGACCGGTTTGACAGGACGTGAGTTGGGATGTGAGGTGAAAGATTCAAATGAGGTAAGTATGAATCCTCTTCATGTAGCCCATATGGGAGGTAAAAGCGTTATCTTGGCATGAATCATTCACATAGCAATCTTAAAGTAATTTATTATCACAGTTTGATGCATTAGAGATTCTATTACATTATAGAAATATTTTAATGGATTCCAACTATGGCAATGATAATACGCTATGATCCTTAAATAAAAAAAGTGATATTATAAGTTGTTATAAAATGCTTTTTATTTTGTTATGGTTTTATAAAGCGTCTATGTTTATATCAAGCAGTCATGCATTTGTTCGTTTCTAGTGTTTTGGGTGTGTTGTGTAGACGGACATATTAAGAGTTCACATGAAGTCAGTTTAAATAGTACGGGGGACTTCGCCGTGGATGATTCAGTGTTGTCTTTCAAGCACGTCAAGAAAGCAAGTAAACCCAGCACATGGCAGGGTTTCCATAGATCAACCATTAGCTTTACATCTGTACTCTTTTTGCTCGTTACATGTACGAGTCTATAACATTCATAAAAACTGAATAAATTTAAAACATTTTGGTTGGGAGCATGCTGTCTTGATAGGACATTTGTTTTGCTGAAAGTTAGTGTTTTAATCTGCTCTTTCACATCCAGCCTACAGCATCACGTTGGTGTTTCGAACCACCATGTTGAACAATTTTAGGATTAAATGATCACCATGGAGATGAAGTTTTCCTTCAGTGCTGCAAATTGTTATTTCTTGGATATATTTGTGCTACGTGGTGCTTCAAAATTGTTGATGTAACATATGGCACACAACTAAACTGTGATTCTCTTGAATCTGAAAATTCTCTTAGATGTCTATGATCAGCAGGTCTTACTAGCAAAACTTACTAGTCATCCCAAGACAGTCCCAAGAGTATATGCTATTAGGGAAATTCAACCATTCATAATGATTTTTGAACTTGTCCAAGAAAGCTGAAGTTTTCTTTACTGGCCTTTAATGGTATATGTCTCCCTACATTCTCTACTGTCCAGTTTACTTTTGCTATTTCCATACTGTCGAAGGAAATTTCCTGAAAATAAATACAAAATTTGTCAGCAATTGTTTGATTGGTAATCTTCCGATTGGTTCTGCTAAATCGCAAATGCATCCCAGAACGTCAGTGCAACATTTTCATTAAAGCAGCTTGTCGGCACACAGCATCCAGAGAGGGATAATTTTGTGATTTAATGTTGTTCCACAAACACGTTCCAGCAGGGTAATCGGCTAACACATAATTCACAGGTCCCTGAAAATATGTAAATTCCAGCGCTTGCAGAAATGCCATGTAATACCTTGTGGGATCACATACCTATGAATGTCAGGTTTACAGGGAAATACCTGAAAAGGGTTTGGACAGATTAATAAGAGGGGTGTACACTAGAGCACACATTCACTTTGACCTTCGCCTCATTTGCATTTGAAAAAAAAAGAGCAAAGCTCGCCTCAAGCTCAACACACAACAGCAACCACATTTGCATTCATTCACCATCCTTGGTTTAGCAGTTTAGCCTGAGAAGTTAAGGTTGCTTGTAGGAAGCATGGGTTGAGAAAATCAAGATATCCTTGAACCATTTCTTCCCTCCTACATTCATCCCAATCACGTTCTCACTTCTAGATATCTATAAAACTCATATTTCCTCACTCACTCAGCCCGCCTCCTGCCACTTCTCCTCCCTATAAATCATAGAAAGTCGTAAACAAGCAGTGAGGTATTAAACATCGTGAGAGTCAGCGGACCGTGACAAATTACCAAAACAGGCCACGAGAGATGAGCAATTTCTGCTTGTTGAGCCTGATCTTACTCTCCTCTTCTCCCGTCTGTCCTGCATTCTGTAGCAGACCTTACTTGGTTCAGAGTCAGGGTACTATTACTTGAGTATTTCAATTTTGTGCTATACTTCTAGTCCACTACATTTTGGAGGCAAATGTTATTTTTCACAACAATAGATGTATTTAGACAGCATCACTTACAACTTTCTTGCAGTTTCTGAGTATTAATACAAAATAATAAACAGTATAAGTAGTTTAAGTTAGCCCTGCGTTAACAAGCTTCAACAATAGTGATACTTACACATGAATACATCAATATTTAAAAACCAGTAATATAATATAAATTATCCTAAAATGGGCCATTCTGCATAAAAAGTAAAGTTCTACTTTTGGTACTTTAAATATATTTTGATGACAATACTTCTCCATAGGTAAAATCACTAGCCAGTGCTTCTGAAATGATATAGATGGTGAAAACAGTGGTGTCATCCCTGGAGGCCGGTTGCCATTTCTGTGACTTTTCTTTATGATCACCTGGACAAGTGGCCCTTTCTCTGTAAAGCACAACTTGTGGCTCTATTATAGTCACTCGCCAGCCAGCGTCATGCTACATTAGCGGTTTGAAGGGCAGACGGACAAGACTGGCTGCCGTAAAACGGTTTTATAAAGTTACTGCAGCATGCCATTATCCTTCTCCCTTGGAGGGCACAATTCACCTCTTTTACCCAGGATTCTACCTCTGTTGAGTTTTTGACATGCTACATTTCTCAGGGTAAGTGTATCGCTTCAGAGGAGCAGACAATAATATACTTCTGCCACTATCCATAAATCAATTACTTATAGGCCTCTAACAAAGTAAAATCACAGACTTTCTTAACCATAAATATTTTCATTCTAAAACTGGATCAAATGACTGTCTGTAATTTAAAAATGTACCCTGAGAGAATTTTCACCCAATTCTGCATTCCCCCTCAGATCTATAGAGATTAAATGGCATATTTTAGCAAATAGTTTTGCTCACAACTTCACTGTTCTAAATCTCTGCTCTCAGCAATCTTGCTTTTAGTCGCAGCAACAACAAGAAACGCTCAGATAAGCCCACTGTACGCTACCCAACAGATAATTCAGACAATGGTAACAACTAGCTGGGGAACATTTAGCAGCTAATGCACCAGATATTCCTATCAGGGGTTGGTGGAGACCCAAACAGAGCTAAAAGGAAAGAGAAATTTCAACTTACACAACACTCAGCTCCAAATGAATGCTAATTTTGGCTAGCACGTTCCCCATATCAACTTTGAAGGTGGTCTTAAGTTAGTTTGTGAATTCAGCTTGTTGTGCTGCCCAAAAGTTGTCTGGAAATCAATTAATGTAGGTTTTGAAAAAGACACGGTCAATAAACTCAAGTTTTTGATAATACTAGCGTTAATTGGTCCAGCATGACCAGTCTATGATATTTGCCTAGCTTAATATTAGGTAATGTTGGCAAACCATATTGTAGAATAACTAGCATTACTCTACTTGTGGTACAGTTAAACTGTGTTTTAGTGTTGTAACCTATGACAACAGTGGCCAGTGTTTATTAGAAGTAACAAAGTATCCTTTTACTCAGGAGTTTAAGTTAAAATTCTCAAAATCTGTTTGCATTTCTGGGAGATTAAGAACCATTTTGCGGTATTACTTTTTTATATGTTTGATATCACTTCGTACACAGCCAATTTAAATATAATAAAACTCTTAATTAAATGAATACACATCCCTCCCCTTCTCCAGTGTTCCCAATCTCTTCCCTTCTTCATGTCCTTCAATCCAAAACCTTTTTACTGTCAGTCCCACCGACCATCTCCTCCCTCACAAACTGAAAACATCCGGGAAAATGTTATATAAATCCACCAAGTCCCTTTCATTTCCCTGTCATGTTGCATTAGTACACTGGGAGAAAAAGACTGACAGAAATGGGCATCTTAGTCTGACTTGCCCGGATTTATACCATGATGCCACACTTCTGTTGTCAGACTTGTCTTTAAGTTACAAAGAAGACAGCAACTTGTTTCTGTTTATAAAAAAAAGCTAGGACATCATGATGGATAGCAAGCTATTCAATTTAGATCTGGGTCCCAAATCAAGATAAAACATTTGTCTTTCATAGCTTTTTTTAAATAAAGAAATTACAAACCACTGTATTAAATATCTGAAAATAAAAATCCCAGCTGTAACAAATGCATTCACCTCTTGATCCAGGATTATCAACATGAAAAGTACAGCAAAAGGCTTCTGTGCCTGATTTGCAGGTATAGATGCATTCTGTACCACATGCATATTTTGTGTGTCTTATTCAACCTTTTTTTACATCACCTGTCACCTACTGGAGCAAATATAACCAGCTCTAAAGATTGTAGTAGTATACTTTTTTGATGATATTCTTTTTTATGCTCAGGGGATGTTTGACTCAAAGTAAACCTTGTTGTGTCAAGTTTACCACATCATTATCTATTTTTCTAAACTATCCAAACTCATTTAAGTCCCTCCGGCTAAACTGGACCCATGAGATCCCCTTCTGCTGCCTTAACAAATCTAAAGTTAAACACACAAATATTGTGATAAAAACATGCAGTCAAAACATTTGACCACACAATTGCAGATTAAGTCTTTTTTTTTTCATTTTCAGTCAGCATGTTAAACATTTCAAGCAGACAGCCTGTGCTTTTTGTCCCCCTGTGGGATATAACGCCACATAACATATTCATATCAGTTGGATTTTTCACCTGCATGGTACTCATGATCTCGAGTGGCTTTGCTGTGCTTGGTGTGTCTTTCAGGAACTGCTCCATGCCGGAGTGATCACCTGCAAACAGTCAGCTGTCCAATCAAGCCAGTTCGGATTTAGCCTCAGGCTTGCTCAAGCCATTGCCAGAATGTCTGCTGCTCATGCCAAGCTCTGAAATCATTTGTTCAAGTCTCGTTTCTGTGACCTGCAAGTGACTTTTGGCCCTGTTTTCAAGTTTACCAGGGTTTTGCCTGGCCCCTTACCTGTACTTCTGTCTCACTGCCTAACCTTTTTTTTGTACCTCGGCTTTCCCTTCTATCTTAATTTTTGCTTGACATTTTGCCATTGAAACTCTCTAAAGAGGCTTTTGTGTTGTCTGCTTCTGAGTCCTCTCCACAGTGTCTGACGGTGTCAATGTGAGCAGTGAAAAAACACATGAAACTGAGATGTAATGATTCAAGTTACATGTGCTTTCAAATTTTATTTAAATTATATTGTATGGATCGCTACATAAAAGCAATACGAGTGTTGTTTTTAATATATAATGGGGTCACAGATTAACAATTCCCCTGATTTCAAAAGACAGAATCCCCACAGCACGGTACATAAATGACTACCTGTCCTCTCTTTAGCCTCCTTAAGTCAAAATCTCCAACTGCAGGCATCACAGATTGCTGGCATGATTCCTGTCCAAACTTAATCAAAGCTAGCAGGTTCAATTAGACGGTGTGCTGTTCCAAAACTAAATATAACACGCGATTCCCCAGATAAAAGCACCTCTTTAGAATCCCCAAAGTTAAAAATCATATTGCGTCAGCGCAGCCAAGAGAGCGACATCAAAGACTATCACTCCCTGCAGGGATTTTTTTTTTTTTATATAAATCATGACAGCCCAGAACATTATTACACCATATTGGAAGATGAGATTGAGCAAGATAAAAGAAAGAAATCATCTCTTAGTTTGACAGTGGGAATTTTCACAAATGATAGTCAAGAGATTAGTTCACTTCCTTCCAGCCTGATGTGAGTGGCGTTTTGAAAAGATTTCACCAGGCCCCTCCATGAGGTTTTGTACACGAAACCTGAGAAGTCTAAGTGGAGAAGAGTGAGATGAATGAACGCCCGGGGCTTTGTGTATTACATAATCTCATCCAGGAGGAGGCTCAGGATATATATCTGTTCTCTCCTCATTCTTCACGGCTCACCTCCACACCTCTTCCTCTAATTCATTTCTCATAATTTTTGCAACCTTTTCGTTCCTTCCCTCAATTGCACTTTCTTCTTCCTCCCCATCTCGTCTTTCCTTCTCCTCCCTTGTGTCCCATCTTCCTGTTGCACTCCATCCCAATCCTCTCATCTTATTTTAATTTTATTTCCCTTTCATCTAATAGTCCGCAGTAATGGCAAACGACATGACAACATGATCAACTGGAGGTTAAGTAACAGAAAAGCAACATGATACATGACTAAATAAACAAATCACCACAAATAAGCATCCTCCCTGTCACACTCCCTCTGGCAATGGAGCTGCTCCAATCAGAGCACTTAGTTCCAGTCATGTGACGTCACTGTGTCGCTGCTTTGCTCTGTTCGTGACAGGCAGGGTGAGTGAGATAAAGAGGGCAAAAATAGAAGAGGGGAAGGAGAAACAAAGGAGCAGGGGAAGGAGTGAGGGGCACCGAGGGGAGGATAAAGAGGGGAAGATAAAGAAGGTGAGGGGAAGGAAGAGCTCGTGTGACACCACGAGCAATAGGAAGAGATTAGGGAGGGGGGAGATAGAGGGAGGAAGGTGTTTCGGTGAAGAGAGGAGGGGCGAAAGAGAAATGAGGCTGTGGGGATGTGACAGAGGAAAACGGGCAAGGAGTGAGACACGGAGGTGGATATGATGCTTTTGAGAGCTGTCCGTGAACAAGAGGGGGAGTAAGGCGAAACAGTCGTTAAAATTTAAGAAAGCTTGCTACAAAATGGGCTATCACAGTGTAGCACTCCACCTGGGCTCTGCTGCAACATGGAGGAAATATACAGGGGGTGATACATTTTTGGGGGAGATTGTGATATTGAGACACTTTCTCTGTCTTTTGCTTTCATGTGCATTTCACATAGATCCTGAAAGTCAATAAATTGTGTCAAGGAAAAAAACATTTTGGGAACTATTTTTTAACTTGAACATCACAGGGCTAAGAGACAGTGCTAAGGTGTCATTTATGAACTTCAGTGGTGTCCTATTGTGATATAATTTTACACAATCGCTGTACAAATTAATCATAAATCATTTCGATCACCAAAGTGATTGAAATTATTTAAAAAAACATTTAAATTAGCAATTGAAATCGTTGTACTACAAATTTGAATAGTTTTGAATGATGTCAAACATAGTGGTACACACTGCAGTCATTACATAATTGTGTCTATGTACTTTATATACGTACATATATTGTAAAACTTGATTCCAGCCAGATTAAAGCTAAGCTCCTGCAATTCAGTATTAAACTTCAATAAAGTTATAGATTAAGACATTGATTTAAAAGGAGTTGAAGCCGTACAGGTCACAATATCCTGACTTTTAATCTCAAGTATGGTTATTCAAGCAAAATACTCTATCCTACATTTCCCACAATGCACTAACCCTTGCGTTATATTAGACCCTCCCTGGCAAACAGCTGAATGAAGCACCCTTCGTTTTAGCTGTTAAAATACAGCAGCAAACTTTGGGACGGACTTTCCTCACTCCAGTTGAAACAGGAACTGTTAGAACATTTTGTCTTGAAAGTTTTGAATCAGTATCTTTCTGTTTGGCAACATGTGCCTATGGAGAATGGCTTTCTGCTAAAAAATGTGTTGTCTCCAAGCCCAAGCCTTGATGAGATCATCTTTGTTATTTTTCAGACTTTCGAGGAGTCGTGACAGAGGCACACGAGACATTATACAACCGTTTTTCTCATATTCAATGCCAGATTCAAATTAATACGACAAATAAGGTTCTGAAAAAGGCAAAGGTATACAACTGTACTCAATAAAGAGGTGGGGGTAATCCTATTAAGTATTGTGAATGACACTCTCAACATTTTCCTTGGCTCATCCTCTGCAGTGATTACTCAATGATGTGATTAAGCAACATTACAGTCATTATTCTGGTCTTACTACCAACGATGAACAACTTTGATGCACACGTCGCTATGGTAACAGTGAAGTCTCCGAAACAAATTTTGACACAAAACCTGATCATCATAAGCTGATTAGCTGACGGTTTCTTTATAAACAGCGGGGGCATTTTGCAGACTGACAGCTCAAACTGATTCAATGTTACACTATTATGAAATGCAATGTGCAAATTCCAAATTAGGGGAATAATTAGGAAACTGGACAATGTATTGTTCATATTTTTAACCAAACTCAAATGATCGTGAAAGCATGTTGTTTTTCCAGAACAAAAAGGCCATTATAATCCGACCCAATTTTAAATCACAACACCACTAAGGTCTGGTGTTTCCAGCACTACTGCATAAAGATCCACAATATAGAGTGAACCACATAGATGTTCAAGTGTGGATGTTGTCACCAACATAATAATCAGTTACCCATTATCCCCCCTCTAGTTACACATCCTAATTAAACAAATTGCACAGCTGTGATTAGCAATGTCCAACTGAGCATTTCACGCTGAGCTCCAGCCAAGACACTTGAAAGCCATAAATGAGAAAACTGCTGTACAATGATAACAATGGCTGTCCAACAGCGTGTCTATAGAAGATCAAACACTTGGTGATGAATAGTGTCTCACAATAAAAAATAATGTAAAAATTACAGGAGGATTATGCTTGAAATGTGTCTGTATTATATGTGTTTTTCTTTATATTAACAGATGCTGCACAGGGGAATTTCCCACATGCTCTAACTTAAAGTCTGGCTGCGTGGGAGTAAAAGTGACATTTCAATTGACACAAGTGGGATTTGAAATATAGCAATCATAGCATATTATGTCTGTTTTATTCTGAAAAAAATAAATAAGAATAGACCAAGCAACATGAGCCAGTATTTTTAGTTCATGTCTAATACCAGACTGCATACAGGAGGGTCTGCTGCTCCTTAGTCATTTGTATAGCTCATAACTGCATGCTGCTAAACTTGCAATCTGTCAAAAACTGATTTCCCTCGCTCATCCGCCTGTTATGTGCAAAGTTACATTTTAAGGTGTCGAGCTAAAATCAGAGTGAACAATGATCTCAAATGTAAAGGCACATTTTTTGCCATCTCTCCTTGTTCAGCGACACAAAGCTCCATTTAAAATGATTGATATCTGACTAATCAATAGCTGGGGGTGTCTTGAGTTAATGTCTCAGGAGTGAAAAGAAGTGTGATTCTTAGATAAGAAGTACCGAGGCAAGAAATAGGTAATATCCCATGTAGCTCCTCAAAAAGCAGCAAGGTAGAAAGAACATCATGAATCAAACAGGACACAAAGTCACATTTCACTTATCTTGGAGGACTTAGTCTGACAATTATATTCATTTAGAGTGAGAAAGAGTCTTATGGTGGGAGGCTGTCGGAAAATGTGACACAAAAGGTCAGTGAGGAAGAAAGCATGAGATAAAAGAGGAGGCGTGAACTCATCTGAGACAGTTATTCAGGATATTTCCTCAGAGAAGTGCGAGTGTGAGTGTAAAAGAGCGAGAGGAGAGAGTAATGGAAGGCGTCCTGAGACATCTCTCTGATTAAGGACTTTCAGCTGACATGGTAATTAAATATGGAGGAGCAGAACACTTCTTACACACACACACACACACACACACTCTCTCTCTCTGCTTTCCACTCATTCCAACACTTTACGCTCTGGTTAGCTGTGTATAATTTTACCCGAGGAGGTCATTTGCTAATGGTTAAACTGTCACTCTACAGACAAACACAGACAAACTCATCATCTACATTTCCCCCACCCCCACCCTGACACCAGGATTCAAATTCACACACAGCCTCTCACCTCTACAAAGATGAAACATGGGATGATGGAGTAGCTGCGCAGGGTGTTGTTGGACGCCATCTTGTCTCCTGTCGGGAGACTTCTCCTCTCGGGATTCACGGCAGCTCACTCTGCAAAGACGGGAACATCAAGTGTCAGCGCTCGTTATCTTATAATGAGAGAAATACAGCAGTGCAATTTCTACCTATTACACTAGATCCATGTTATTTGGTGTATTGATGACAGCCACTCCCAATATTGACCAATCACTTACAGCCTGAAAGTGTTTTATTTTTATTATTTAAGTTAAATAACTTATTGAATCATGACACCTCAGAAGCTGACTTTGAAAAGCACCTCCAGCCTTGACATCATTCCAGATCTGATCCCTAGTCCCAGTGGCAGAAAAGGACAGGCAGAACAGCTCAAATGACCCTTTTTCCTTCACAAATCCCTTCTGGGGGGATCTTAAGAGCTCCCAGAGCAGATAAGTATTTCAATCCTTGAGTTGTGTCTTAGGTCTACCCTTGAGTCTCTTTCCCAAAGGTCTTATCCAAAAAACCTCCAAAAGGGAGATGGACTGGAGGCCGGGCCAGAAAGAGGCACCAGCAGGCGTTTCAGGGCTGCAATTACCAATCACAGTCAATATCAGAATATTCCTGTCAGGAAGTCCTGTCAGAATTTCCCAGTGCCCAATGTGATGTTTTCAAATTGCTTGATTTGTTTGCAGCTAATCACCATATCTAATAAACTAGAACCAGACAATGTGCTCTAAATCTGCTTGATAAATGACTTGAATTGGCGATTAATCGACTAATTGCACTACTTCCTGTTACTTGACTGGATTCACGAAAAAGAGCAACCAGGTCCCAATGAGCTCACCACCTGTGAGACAAAGGGTAGGGATCAAGTGGAAAGTGACCTTGATGACAAAGACTGGCTAGTTGCCTGGTGCAGATTAGACCTTAAAAATATATAAATACTGTAACTATCGCTGCAGTATTGAAATGTACACAAAACTAACTTCTCTCCGGCTGTAAAGAACCAGCAGAGACTGAAACCACACTGATGGATCTCCAGCACTCAAACACTGTTTCTTGCATTGCTTCCATTCTGCTGTCATTGTGTTTTACTGCATCTCATTATAGTTTCTAATTGTCACAAACAATACCACAGCATTTCCCCATAGAAATAGCAAGCAAGCTTGTGAGTAAGAGGGGAAATCAAATAGAAATAGAGAATATGGCAAGAGAACATTGAAATAAAAAAAGAAAATTGCCATGATATATTTGCTTTTCTGGATCTAGACTGAAATTGCTTGTAGCGTTGTTATCAATTGCTGGGGACCGACCATGCATGCAGTGTCAGTGGGTGTAGATTATGTGGGTTTTAAAGGTGGTTCTGGAAAGCAAGAAATACCAGTATCTGCTGTAGTAATTGTTGATTTATTAGTTTCAAACAACAACGCTATGAACCCCCGCAGATATTTAATCTTCCTAAATGTGTTGTGGGGCTTTAACCATGTTTAATTCCCCATTAAAGAGTAATGTTGCGGCTGATTTGAGCTCTCTCTCTCTCTCTCTCTTCCTACTGTGAAATTCTGACTGATGAAAGGCAGAGAGTGTGGAGAGAAGGTTTGTTGTGGAGCCAAGTTGGAGAGAGAAAAGGAGCAGTGGAGCATTACAATTTCTACATTTATTTATCTTCCCTTGTTTTGGTTTTTTTTACCAACTGATGTTCTGATTTTATACTAGATAATGAATTTTACCTGAAAACCGGCTGCTCATTTTAATCACTGGAGACACCCTTAAGCCAGATTCTGTTGGATTTCAACAGATTTACCACATTTCTGCACAAATGTTGACAAGATTGCCTGCCTTTGGTGCATTTCATACATAACTATTTGGTAATAAATAGCAGTTACATTTTCAAGTTCTTTTTTTACATATGGACACCAATTACAGAGAAACAGTTGTTGGCAATGACAAAGGCTCCCCCTAACAATGCTCATTAAATACGCAAAAAATCGATCATAATCACAAAAGTAAAAATAAAATGAGAATCTCTGACAAAAAAATGTGCAAGTTAAACTATATGGATTAAGTATAAACATGAATTAAATAAACATTTTAATTTGAATTAAAGTAATATCAATTTGTGGTAAACAGTATTGCAAATTAATTTAAACTTCGACATAGTTAAGACATCCTAAATATGGGTTATTGTTTGGAGATAAAATGTTCTGAACAAAGCAGCACTAAAGTCAACAAAAATCCAGTAATAAGGAATCAAAAGAATAAGAATCAAAGCAGCAGTCAGCTTCCCACAGAGCTGAAGGCGGTGTAACAGTGTAAACACTGAAAATCTTGTAAGTGTGTCATTTCATATGTGTGTCATTTGCATCTCTACTTATATATAAGTATATACTGATACTGTACATTTTTGTTCATTGGTGTGTGAAAAATATATTTATTATAGGATACATTTTTGCTATTTTTGCTTAATATCTTGTACATGTCGCCGATTGTATATCTTATCTGTTGCTTGATGGTAACTGCTAATAAAGACTTATTCTTCTCAATTACTACTTTAATTTCCATCAAACAGTCAACACTTGTTAAAGCAATAGTTGGCATTTTGGGAAATATGACAATTCACTTTCTCGCCAAGAGTTATTGTTAATGAAAAGATTGATAATGCTCTCATATCTGCAGCCGGTTAGCTTAGCTTAGCTTTGAACCAAAACTGGAAACAGGAGGAAACAGCTTGGCTGACAGTCCAAAGGTAACAAAATCCACCTACCAGCATCTTTAACTGTCACTAAGTAGCATGTTATATGTTTAATTCATAAAATAACCTATATGTTGAAATGACTGGTGCAGTCTTTATGCTATGCTAAGCTATCCAGCTCCTGTCTTTAGCCTTATATTTAACGGACAGATATAAAAGTGGTCAATCTTGTCCTCGAATCCTCAGAGAAAGGAAATAAGTATGTTTTCATCAGTCAACCCTGAACGAAGGACAAGCAATAGGCTAATACATAATAAAAAAGCTCCAAAAGTTTCTTGTGGCTGCATTGTGCTCTTGTCTGTTTTAAGTGTCCCCTTCGATGTATTTCACCCTGTGGTAATTTGTTTGTCAGGGACTGACTTTATAACCTGACATTTTTGACATTTAAACCCTGAACCATTTTATCAAACTCTATTGCAACTTTAATGGGAGTATCTTTATGTTCATCTACAAATGCAGAAATATTTGAAAAGATACTGTATAGTGAACCAAGGAACAATGTTACCCCTCCTATATGTTAAATCAGACAATTTGTTGCATATATTTATAAGCTCTGTGTGTGACACTGATCATATCTGATGACTTAGGTATGCAGGGACAGCAGCATGGCAACACAAACTGTAAAATCCCTTCTTCTGCTACAGAACGCCTCACATGAAGTTCCACTGACAAAGATAAACACAAGTGAAACTCTCATCCTGATTTGAAACCAAACACTTCAATCATGCTGAGTCACTCAACGCAGGCAGACAGTGAAGCTGACAGGTCTAATCAGTCCCTAAGTGCTTGTCCCGTCTAATTTAACACTCAATCCAGACTCATCAACCCGACTTTAGGTGGAAACAATTTGACCCTCAGTCTCTCAGCTCTTCACACGGCAAAAAAGCTTGTTTGGTATCTGTATGTGAACTTAAACTTTTAAAACCTGTGCATGGTGATAAAGGCTGCAGATTTAACACTTAATCTTTTTCACCTGCAAAAGATCAGTGCAGACATCAAGTCAGTATCAACTGCAGAGCTGGTAGAGGCTCATTCTTCTGTTCAAGGACACATCTGCAGGGTGGATAGCTGTCAGGTGAGGCTGAACTAAGGTTTTCCAGTTGATGGATGGTCTCACACTTCACTAAAACTGCAAAATCCAACATTAGAAGTCTTACTTGCCATGTAAATTTAATTGCTTTCAGTAAATCCATTAAAAAAACACTACTGCCGTCTCAGTGCACATTAACGGTATAATCGGCCTCCAGTGATTCAGTGACTTTGCAGATTATGTCAGCTGGGGAGGCATCAACTACAGGGAGGAAATTGAGTAGTCATGTTTGTAATGTGGTATAAAAAAGCCCCAAATATTAAATGTAATCGCATTTACACAGTTATACCTTCCGATACGGTAAGATATGTGGCAGTTTTTCAAATTTTCTCTACTACCACCAACAGGGGTTAAATTATTCATAATTTCTGCAGCTTGCTCCACTGAACCATCCTTTTATTAAACCAGTCAAATGGAAATACTTCATGTAGCCAACTGTGATTTTTTTCTCAGTGGAAAATTTGATTTGTTTAAGCTGTTTTTTTCACATAAGCATCGTTCCCTGTATAAACAGCCGTAATGAGCAAAAGATTATAACTGCAGAGTGTGGGGGACACTGGATACGTCGCTATGTTATACAATATGATATGATACATTGTTTGCAATAATAATATTGTGCAGCACAGTCTGTGATGCACATTATATCACTAGCCAAACACCTGGAATCATAATAGCTACGATATTTCTTTCAAGGAACAAAAAGATATATTCAAAAGCATACATCAGTTCTTCTAATAAACAGTATTTTGAAAACTGATATTACACAGTGAATTGACTTCCACACCTGACCTATTTGGTACCGTTCAAACAAACTCTGCTATGTTTGCCCATGGGTTCAGTTTCTTAATCTGAAAGATACATCAATCAACTAAAGATACACCACCTATAAAGGTGTGTCCTGATCCGTTTCCAATCTGACTCTGGTACGGTGTATTTGTGTTGTGAAAGCCAATTGGCGCTGCCACCGGATTGTGTTGTAGTACAAGCGGGGATAACATGCAACCCAGGTCTAACTGAGGATGTTGCCATCATAGTGTACAGTATGCATCTTTACCACTGGGCCGCCAGACAGCCCAGCAAACAACCATAGATTTTCCCTCAATCAATAACAAAGTGTTACGGAGGTAAACAGAAGGGTGCTGTGCTTGTGCTTGCTTCATTTACTTTGTCAGTTCCTCATTATAAAGTTGGTGAAACGAGCAGCCACATAGCTATCGGCCATTTGCAACAAGATGCCTCTTCATCGTCTACTTATAGGTCATTATTCAAAAACAAACCAATGGCAAATGTGGGTCCAGTTGCAAACTCGACTGGCAGCGCTTATGATCAATTATTTCTATTGTGAGCTCTTTGTGACATCAGGGAAGATAAGTAAACATATATAGGAACACTGAAGTGTTGACTTATTGTCAGTCATCAAAGTATGTCATTTGATTGGTCCATGTAGCAGAGATGACAGTCACCAAAACTATGCAACAAATGAGTCACCCGTCGGTTTATTTTCATTCGTAATGAACAGATTAGAAATTGGCCACAATGTAATTATAATGAACAGACCGACTGAAAAAAACTACAGGTGATGTAAGTGATGAAAAACTAATTGAAATATGAATGTACTACTAAGTCTATTATAGTGTAATGATATACAGCAATGTATGAATGCAGAAGAAGTACTTTATTCTGAAGAAAAAATGTCTAGAACTAGTGGCTGCTTTAAATGATTGGCTAGTATTGTCTTTTTGATGCTCAAAGTGGCCACAACCCTAAATCTTTTGAGACATGGTCTATTTTTAAAAAAAACTGTTCAGTCTAAGCTTTTATTTTTGCCTGGTTCTGTGGGCAATGCCGCAGAGGGAAGAGACAAAAAAAAACAACTGGCATTTTGACAGTGGGACTGTGAGCTTGATGATTTGACTTGGGGCTCTGTGACAGATGATTCGAATCAGAAAAATTTAAGGGGGCCGCACTCAACGTCAAAGAGTTTACACTACATTCGCTTATTTCTCACACAACCAGAACAGCCTCACAGCTCTGAGGAAGCCACAGCGCTGAACAATTGTCTGAACAAACGTAGTCGCAGTAGTCTTCACATGATTTCTCTTTGTCTCTCGCCTGGAGACATCCCAGTTTCAAAAGATGTACCAAAGATCACAACCGAGATCATTTTTCTTCCAATTCCAAGGGCCGATTAATTACAGTCAGATGAAAGGTGATGAGATCGTCTTCCCAGAGGCAAGCTCATCAAACGAGCTGCCTACAGGCCTTGTCAGGATTCATCAGTCTCTCCTCTCCACTCAGCCAGCCTGTGATGACTTTGTCTAGACGTGAACATCGTCCTCCCAGAGACGGCGAGGGCTGACTGTAAAATATTGAGCCCACGACTATCATCTGATTGACCATCTCCAAGTTGTTCTGCCTGACTGCGACTTAAACTGTCACAATGACAGAGTTGGTGATAATGCTGGGGAAATATTACCTCCAGTTATCACTGCCAGTAGCCATTGTTGTAGCCCTTCTGTCCTTTATACTTAAACAAAGGAGCGTAAGTTATCAAACTTTTCAGAATTCTGAAGCTGGCTACTTCAAGTTCGAACATTTTGGAACTTTGGACCAAGCTGGAAATGCTTTATATGAGATGAAACTGAAGTGTTGACACAATTCAGTAATGTATTTATTGTTTTGTTCATTTATTGAGTCACTGATTTGTTTTTTGATTTTAAGTGATTTTAAATGACTGTAAATAGAATATTTTAAGGTTTCAGTGTCTTGTTTGAGTGTACAAGATTATTCATTAGGGTAAACCTCTTGAGATGAACCATCTTCTTTTTGGAGGTCCTAACAATACAAACAATACATACAAAAATGAATGACAAGAAACGAAACAAAGATATTAAAGTAATGGTAAAGACAAAAACAAAACAAAAATCAACAATACAACCAAAACACTACAACTAAGACAGTGAACACACAAACATCAGAAAGGAGAGTACATTGGTGAGTACACTGACACAAACACACACTGTATGGCCCCAGAGAGGCCGTGAACAAATGTTGGCCAGGCAAAAATATAATAGAGAAAAATATAGAATATACAGCACATTGTATAGGATAGCATCATCTTAAAACATGAACAATTTAACTTAAAATAAAAAGGCATCCCATTTTTTTAAGGATGTGAAATTATGTTATGGATTGTATCTTTGAATGTAAGTTATTTCAGTCTGAAGGAGCCTTAAACAGGAATATTTTCTTTCCAATTGCTTTGACTGTAGGAATGAAGAATAAGTATTGTGTAGAATGTATTGTACAATATGGTACCCAATTGGAACGTCTACATTTGAAGATGAGCTGCAGCCAATGAATGTAAAGTGTATTTTGCTTTATTGCTACTTTCCATAGGTTGATGTGGAGATGGTTTTCATGATTGTTTATCCACATAACAACCTTAATTGAGGCTATTTTGAGTTTTAGGCTTGTTTGCATGAAAACCAAGGAACGCAACGTTTTGCTGGACACACGCCAACTCAGCATGCCAGTCTGTGTCCAAAAAATACCCTGCACAGTTATGCCTTTCACTTTGACTACAGAGAGTTTTGGGCCGTTGAACATGCTCCTGCTGCTGCTTTTTTTTATATGTATTATACAAACCTCAGGACCATAAAACACCTTTGATACTTCTTACTGAAATCATAACTGAGGAAAAGTCTAATGACCATCATGGTGTATCCATCTCATTATAAATTCCTCTTCTGTCAAATACACAGCACAAACTGTCCCTCTCACAGACACAGAGCTGTCCCAGAGCTGCTTAGCTTGCCAATGGAGCATCTTTGTTGCTCTAGTCAGTTTTCATACTTCCCTTAGGGCTTTCTCAAAAGTGGGGAATACATTTTTCTGTAGAAAACAATAATAATGGGTTCTCTAACAACGCATTTGTTGACAAAGCAGTACAACTTCTAAAAAATGCACATCCAGAAAATCATTCCAAAATATCATTCCAAAATCTTTGTCAGGCAGTGATGAACTCGCTCTATCGTGCACATAAAAATGTGTGTTAACATAAAATAACACGGTCGTCTTTCTTCTCCCATCTCCCCTCAGAGCTAGACATCAGTGACTCACAGCGGATAGAGCAGAAAGAATGGGGAGAGTCAGAGACAGAAAAGACATGAGTAAGACAAACAGAGGAGGGATACAAAAAGACAAAATGAGGCTTGCATCTTGTTTAAGAAGGTGGTTCATTTGGGGGAGAAGAACTTTTGCTACCTCTCCTGGGACATGCTGATTGTCATTTTTAGCAGGAATATGAAATCTAAAGTCCCATGCTGTTTCTTACATTTTCAAACTGAAGATGCTCACAAAGTAGCGTATATCTTATTTTGTCAAAATGATTTGCAAACAAAATAAGAATCAATTACCTTTGCAATCCCACTTACAAATGCATGAGTAAAGTGCCCTGAGACCTTCTGTTGACGTAAACCAAACTTAAATTACAATGCATAAAATATGATTTTAACAACCCCACTTTCACTTTAATTCACTTCTTCACTTGAAGATGTTCAACAACTATTTTGGCATTGACAATCAAACCTCATTAACTCGCTGTGTTAACACACAGATGGTCCCAAAGCAAAGCACTTATTCATCCCCACAGAGACGCTGCAGATTCAAGCCTTCCAACTATCCGCGCATGAACACAATTAATTGCAAGGGTTTTGGTGTGGGAAGCCGGTGAGGGATCATGACCTTCTGGCAAAAAAGATTAGAAAAAAAATCTATATTCAAGCAACAGAACCAAAGATATCATTTGTTTTTAACATTCTTCATGGCAAAACACACCCTAATCTCTGACTCAATAGGCACCAATCTGCATTGTGGGTAATGTAGGCGTCAGGTTCAAACAAGGAATTAGAATGTCTGGAATAAATAAGACAATATCTCGGTTTTTTCTGCATCAATATGTTTAAATTTGTTTTAACTGTCAATCATGAGTCCTGCAGTATTATAAGAGTGCAATGTAACGTTCACGCTAGAAATTTGCGTTGTGCCTTTAATACATTTTATGTTGTCATTTCTTACAATAATAATAAAACCACTGTTAACCACACTGAATAACTTAAATGTGAGAAATTGCCAAGGGAATCATTTTTTCTTCCTTTGTGACAGAAAGCTTAACTGGAAAAGCTGAAGAATGCCTGGCAACGATAAACAATAGAGGACACAAGAATGTCAAACACAGGGACAAGTAAGATGAGATCAGACACAGAACGAAGCCGACAGTAAAAGATCAAGAATCTCCTTTTTTAGAAAAGAATCCAAACTTCTCAAACTAAGAAAAAAACGATTCCCCCTGAGAGAGACTTTACAGTATGTGATAATTAGAAGTAAAACATGAAGAGGCAACAGAGAAGGGCTGAGGAGATATTAAACTAGGTTTTTTTCTTTCAGATGCTTCTAACCAACAGCGTACATTCTCAAAAGCCTTCAAACACATTTCTGTATTTCCACATATTAAGGGTTTGCCTCAGCTGCTGGCCTGAGTTTCACCCTCACTTTTTCCAGAGTTTTTTTTCTCTGAAGCTCATTTAAACTCATCGCCACAGCCTTGATCATTTTTACCTGTCATACCTCCACCTGTTCTTTTTTCAACTGCACAAAAAAAACAGTCACATTTTATTAGCACCTACTTCATTATCACCAATGAATATACTGCTATTGAATAAACAGTGTGGTGACACCTTAAAGATGCTATCTTTTCACTTTTGATGTAGGGTCCTTCTCAATAATATCTGTGGTTATTGACTAATTATTGGTTCTTCATAGTGACACTTAAGGCTTAACTTGATTTGATAATATTGCATTTCTTCTAGATGTAATCCTATATATAAACAATTAAAAAAAGAAATGTCAGGTTAAGCCAATGCAGAGAATTAATGCCACAGGAATGGTAGTTGTTGCTTTGCATTCCAACAAATGACATTAAACAACTGCAAGAGCTTCAGGTAAATATGCATATGTATGAATGTAAATTCTTAAGTTGGGAAAATGCGGGTTGCCAGTCCCCCCCAAGGCTTCTGTATGTGTATGTGTGTGTGTGTGTGTGTGTGTGTGTGTGCGTGTGTGTACGTCTGTGTGTGTTTTCACTCCGTGTGTTGAATGCTGAGTGATGCTATGCAAGTTTTTTGTCATGCTGCCTTGTAACATCTCAAGATTTCAGTCTATAATTAGATCAAACGAGCTCTTGATCTCTTGGTGTTCAGTTATTTTTCACCCTAATAGTTTGCTGCAGGAATGAGTCCTAAAACCTGGAAATGAGTTGGCGTTTTTGCATTTGCACTTGAACTCAATGGGTTTTTTGTTAGATGCCTAAAATAAAGTCTGGGGTTAACACAAGCTTAAGAGATTTTAATGTTTTATTCTATGCTCTAAAATACCTCAGTAAATATACAATTCTAGAAATTATGCAGCTGCAGTGACCTCAATCAAATCAAATCTCAATATTGTTCTGGTACAGACTAAAAAGTATCTGTGGCACAGATATTGAAAAGTATATTGAATATTGAAAAATAATTACTCATATAGTCACTGTAGTATACTGAGGCAAAGTTATTGTTTAGCTGCAACATTTACCAATAGAAGTTCGACTCAGCTGGCCTATAAGCACTAGTAGGAAAAACTCAGAATTACTCAGACTTAGTGTTTAGAGCCTACTCATGTACTGTACATAAGTACAATTGTAAAGCACTTTACTGGAGTGTTTGTATTTATGCCAATTTATACTTCGACTTCACTACATTTCAGATAGAAATAGTATACTTTTTAACACAAGTACAAGACAGATAAAGTTACTAGTTCCTTTAGATCAATATTTTTCTTTAAAACATATGATAAACTTATCAGATCCAATTCATTGCTAAAGATTAAGACAAATGATTAGCAGCTCCACCAAGATATATATTCCTCATCATCCTTATTTTTTCATTTCACACAAAAAAACAAAGATAACAGAAAATTCAAATGTAATATAGCCTTTTAAGAAGCCTGACCCCTAGATTGAAAACCAGTGGGCTACAGTACAGTACTTATTTTGATACTTTAAGTTAAAAAAAAAAGATAATACTTACTGTATGTACGCTACTTTTACTCAAGTAGGATTTTGAACTATGGTACTTCTATTCGTACATTGTTTTACTGGTACCTTTACCTAAGGAACCCTTACATACTGACACTTAAAGACACTTGACTGATCTCAGAATTCACCAGATTCCTCTGATATTTCCCTCGAGCATCTCTGCTCTTTCCTCTCACTTCTCTACATTTATAGATTCATAAAGCAACGTGGTTAGCGCAAATGTTCTCATCAAGAACAAACAATTTCAACTCACACAGATGCATCTTGGCTCCCTTGATGAGGAATTGGCTTCTAACTGCTGCCAGTTGTGTCTTTTCATTGACGTTGTATATAAGACTTAATCAAATACAATCTCGGCTCATCTAAAATGTGCTTCACATCCTTACTTTGAGAACACCTGAGGACAAATGACTTCACTCTCACTTCTTCTGTTGCTTATCAGTGTGATCACCGCATACGTGTCCAGAATAGCTCAGTGGGTCCAGCAAAGTAAAAGGGTTTGATATTCAATAACAGATTAATATATACATTAATTCAAGTTGCTGCAACATCTGCCAACGAGGTAAAAGATTCAATAAAAACAAACATTAGTGACACTGGAAATTAATGACGAACATTTGAACAAATAATTCTACTCTTTACCAAAGTGTGTTGTTTTGCTTGATTTGTTTATCACTTTATATCCAAATATGAAGATTATCAATCTCAAATTCCTCCTTAATATGGTCAGTTACTATAAACAAAACGAAAAAAACAAAAAAACACCCAAGCCTCTCAGCCAGCGACATTTGGCTTCAATTTAAAATATTTCTCCATTAGCTCCCATTTCCATTCAAACTAATTATATACACGAGTTTGGGCTGAGAAGCATGCGTTGCATTCTGGCACGCTACGAATACTGGCTGTATCTGTACACTCAAGCCAACAAAATATCACTCATCTCTCAAATTAATCAGGCATCCTTGTAAATATAGATGTTTAGCCACATTAGCTGTTATTGCATTTCTATTTGGCTTCTGGCAGACCGAGCAAAAACATTCATTCAATGCAGTCAGTGTTCCTTTTTTCCCCCTGCTCCTCTCTGTCACTATATCACCTGAATATAGCAGCCTCCTTACAGATAAAGGGCGGACCTCTTGGTCTTCAGGGGCAGGCCTTATCTCACCTTAGGGCTAAGCATTCCCAGGAGACGTCATGGTGACAGATATATTGCCCAATCAGGACACCCCCACAACTCTAATAACACTGCCCCCACATCTTGTGGTAATCAAATACCTGCTATCAATGGAGCATGCAAAGGGTTTATGTGTGTGTGTGTGTATGTATGTGTGCGCATGTGATCAATAGCCAGTCTCTATTGTGGGAGTGGAGGAGGAGTTAGATAGCAGACATGAGTTCAGAGGTCAGCGCTTCCTGCAGCTTCCCTTCTGGTGATTTAACAACATAAGGTATCGGCCTGTGTGTCCCTGAGATTATTGGAATTTGTTACACATTTCAGAACAGCACCTTGTCAAGATTATTATTTTTTTGCCATGTGTAAGAGCACTATATCAGCTTTGTGTGCTCCAAAAAGCAGATAGAAATAACTGAAGCCTTGAAGTGTAAATAGCCAGAAGCAAAATGCGTTTGCTTATCCAGTTACCCTGAGCAGTCACTCGCTGCTGTTCAGGATGATGTTACATTTCCCTTGCATGTTTTGACACATTGCTCATGTTCTGACTAGGTCATCATTCACTGGAGCTGAATTACATTTTTACAAATTTGATAGGATGCTCTGCTCTGTTGCGAGCCATCCTCTTGCTGTCCATCACTTATGAACTTCTAATGATAACAATAGCGAGTGTGTTGCAGCGTTACTCTGTAAGCTGAGTTTGCAGGGCTAAAAGTGTCACAGTCTACAGTATATCACACAGAAGGCACAACGATTGCAAAGTATTCATTGGTGTTTTTCAGTGACCAAAACTAATGTATAAATCAAAACTAACTCGAGAGATAACAAAAAAAAGACTGTGGCAACCAAAGAAAGCATTTTACCATAATTTCATTAGATATTGTTAAACAAAACTAGACATCATACTACAAAAATCAAATGACTAAAATGTCACCAAAACTGAATTTTTTTTTTTGTCAAAACAGACTAAAACTAAATCCAAATCATGTGTCATATTTGCACATAATCATCGCAACAACAATACTAATAAACCTAATGAAAAAATAGAAACAATGTTCACAATAACAATCATGATCTGTTGACAGCCGTGTACCTGATACGCTGATGATGTCACAAGCTAACATCACTACAGCATATCATTGCCAGGCATGATGATGTCATTGTGACCTCAGCCTGTTTTGCTGTCTGATTGGTCAAAAGTGACATAACCTTTCAAGGAAAGCCAAACACACACGCACCCCACAGCAAAACAAGACCTTCTGTATGAGCAATCTAGAATGGAACCTTTTACACATGCACTCCTGTGTGCATTCTCTTGTCTCCAAGAAGCATTTTCATACTCAAATATACAAAACACACTCTGTATTAACGCACACTTGTGCCTCTATATAGAACGGCATGCATGGTGGGTTAATGCCAAGAGTTATCTTGCATTCGGCGGGCCTCGCTGACAGCCAAGGGAAGGCTCACCTGATGCCCAGCCGCCCGCCATCTGTCTGCTGAATAATACCATTTGCCTGCTACAGTATACCACAGGGACAAGCACGAGTACACATGTCAAATACAAATACACGCTCAGCAAAACTCACAAACTCACAGGTACAAATAGCTGGTTAGTAATATGTGCCTCTCTGGGCGGGTGATACTATCTTGCTTGCAGTGCTCTGCCAGGGGACATAGGGAAGATTCAATACAGATGGCAGCATGCAGACAGGCAGGGAGCATTAAGCAATATATCTCCACCACTGAGAATGTAAGAAGACAGGGAAAACTATCCAATAATCAGAGCGAGAGATTCAAAATAAGCGACACTACATGGTCAACATTGACTTCTGCTTCATCGAGGGTCCATTCACGGTCACTGGTCTGCAAGCTTCTCGACTCCACTCAGCCAGATTTGATTCATTTTGTTGTTATTCACCGAAGATTTTTTTAAATGCATTGTTTGATCACATCCACAGCCTTATATACAACTTACAGTAAATATACCTCATGCATTTGAAAACTCGTGTCCAGAGAGCAGCTTTAAGATAAGGTCATATTGGATCAAAACCCACATTTATAATTAAAAAAAAAAAGCCCTTCTTTTGCATCAGAAATATGATTTTATTCATCCTGTGTTGGTATTTGCACCATTAGAAGATGAGGTTCCGGATCTCGTATTCAAGCTATAAGGCCAAGTCTGCAGATGCACAGTACCGTTTTCTGAATATGAAGATAGCAGAAGCAATCAGGAAAGGAGGGTGAGGATGATGAGGATGATGAGGATGATGAGGATGATGAGGATGATGAGGATGATGGCACATGCTGCACCGAAATAATAACCCTACACCTCTCAACAAGGCGTCTTAACAAGCATGGGATATCAGCCTCT
Source organism: Anoplopoma fimbria (assembly GCF_027596085.1). NCBI lineage: Eukaryota > Metazoa > Chordata > Actinopteri > Perciformes > Anoplopomatidae > Anoplopoma > Anoplopoma fimbria. The sequence goes on along the minus strand of NC_072462.1, from coordinate 19,671,477 downwards.
CCAGTGATCTGCAAAAGCATCCACCCTGTGATGTTGGGGGGGGAGAGATGGGCCGAATTTTTCTTTTTTCTTTTTTCTGTCCTGCTCGGCAACGGAGGAGAAGCATTTCAGCACAAATGTTTGTTTTACCCATGCTATAAACTAGGGATTGCGCAGGGCTGAGAACAAGCATATAACCTGCAGAAAGAAAAGAAAAATGTGTTTTGTAGGGGCGTAAATAAGCCCTGGAGGACGGTCACTGCTGCTGCTAGAGACAGGTGTCTGTCTAAATACCCATATCGATTCTATTACAATCATTAAAACACTATTCTCCACACTGGATCACAAAAAGCCCCGTTTCATTCATGTGATCTGTGTTGTATCTGATACAAGGTCTTCATTAAAGGTCCGAACTTGCCTCAGCAACAGACAATAGCTCCTCTTATTTCTACCCCCACAGCATCTGCAGGAACACACACACACACACACACACACACACACACAAACTTACCACGATGTGATGAAACGGTATTCCGGAGAAAAGGCGAATCCATTAAAGCAACAAAAAAAAGGAAAAAGGAAGAAAGAGCACTCCCACTACTACTAGTACTACTACTCCATCGGCTCAGCGAAGCCACCGCTCTGGGTTTGTGATGGGGATCACGCAGCGTGTGGATGCTGTGCAGAGGAGGAGGAGGAGGAGGAGGAGGAGGAGGAAGAGGAGGAGGAGGAGTCCAGTGGAGCGTGTTTAATTCCGTGTGGGGAGTGGGACCTTGTGTTACAAGCAAGTTGGCTGTCTGGCTATTCCCCCTGCACAGCTCCTATAGGAACACTGCTTTAATTGGAGTGGAGGCTGCTTTGTATCTTCTCCATCCTGCTTCATATTCATGGAGTTGAAACACACGTTTCCAGTCAGACAGGATATTGATATGAGATTCTGAGAGATTTACACTGGTACCATTCTCACAGAAAAGTTTTTTTAAATTTAAACCAAGATTTGGTTTTCAATTGGGACATTTGTCTAACATGGGCCATGTTAGACAAATCTGAGGTTTATTTTTACATTACATTACATTACAGTCATTTAGCAGATGCTTTTATCCAAAGCGACTTACAATCAGTAGTATATTACATATCATTCACCCATTCACACACTGATGACAGGCTACCATGCAAGGTGCCACCATCAGACTCTAACTAACATTCATTCACATCCAGTCCACACCGATGGCAAGCCTTCGGGAGCAACTTGGGGTTAAGTGTCTTGCCCAAGGACACATCGACTGCCGAAGCCGGGTATTGAACCACCGACCCTCTGATTGGAGAACTACCTTGCTCTCCACTATGCCACAGCCGCCCCAGACAGAAGACTAATAAAGTGTAGGATACAGACAAGTCAAAGATACACGTTTGTAAAATGCTATTAAGCAAAATAGTAGATGAAACTAATGAGTAATTTGTGTTTGCCTCCCAATCTTAAATTAAAGGAAGATAAATAGTCAACCAACAGGGCTCATTGTGCATCATAAACTAATGTGAAGGAGCCTCAAAATGCAGTTTGGCCCCATGCAACAACCACTTGTTTGAACGGATCTGCTCTTACATGGTTTGTATGAGTTATTTAGGAGAACTTGCTGCATACACAAATGTTATTGTATTTTGAATTTTCTGTACAAACAGAATTTACCAGCAGGCCAGACCTGTCTTAGAAGTCATGTACAATTAGTCTGCATCTTATCCAAGCTTAAGTTTTTCACTAATAGATTGTTTATTTCAGTACTTTGAAGCAATTTTAAGTTTGGAAACCCAATATCGGTTACACTTTATAATTGTATTGACATTATCCTGATTGACTCTGCAACTCGAATTTTAGGCTAATGTAAATGCTGAATTTAATCATATGGCCTAACAATATCACCATTCATTTAAATTGGCTTTTGATACAATAGAAAAACACTACAATATCAATATTCGCACCTGAAACTGCAAAACAACTTAAATTATTTTGAAGCCCTCTCATAGCGGTCATTGATCGCGTTAATCGGTCCAATATAAGTATCAGACTGTTTTGAAATGAGTCAACAAGAAAGAAAAGGCACAAACATTATTCTTCTAATAAAAAAACGTTGGTGCTTAAAAGCTAAAATCAACTTTATTTATGTATAAATGGGACTTTTTAAGAATATACATGTACTATGCTATAGTCATATTAAAGTTTAGCTGCTAAATCAAGACACAAGATAAACAGTTTCATGGACTACAATGAATTTTGAACATTTTACACTGAAGGATTTCAGGCTTATTCCCCAGGCTCAGTCCCTGCCGTCTCTGTCTCCCTCCTTAACAACATTGAGTTGTTGCTCTACATTGTTGCATAACATATCTTGTCTCAAAGTCAAAAATCTGCAGTCCTACCTCCGTGACCCGGCTAGTCGTAGCATTGGCACTGTGAACGCACTGCTGCCCAGAAACTGGGACAAACATGTTGAAGTGAAACCACGGTGCCCATCTCTGCTTCAAGAAATTACAGAACACACTGGTGTGTTCAGTGATCTAGATTCTGGGAGCACGCTACATTAAACTCTACGCTCAGGCACCCCCCACTCTTCCAGTCCTCGTCCTTTTCAGCCCATTTTTTTCACTCATCCCCTCGTTTTTCATCTGTGGCCTTCAGTCACATTAATCAAACTGAGCAGAAAAACGGATGTTACTGTAAAATTAAAAAATGTATAATAAGCACAATTTATATTTAACAGTAGCGCTGTAGTGCTTCAAAGATCTGTTGGACCAAAATGGTTATTACATTTGGGATGCTTTGCTGGATTTTAACGGGGGCAGTGGTAGCCTCGGGAAAAACAATCAGGCTCAGGACTGGAGGGTTAGGGTCTATAAATAACTGCCAATGTAGTCTTGAGCAAGGCATTACACCTCTAATGGCTCAGGGCATCACTGCAGTTGTTGACAGCAGAAGACCGTGGATGCATCAGTCAATGCTGACGTATGTTTGTGTGTAAATGAGTGAGTGTGAAGAAGGATGACGTTAAGAGAATGCATTGACTTCCAGTAAACTTTAAGCTCGATTTTTGAACCCAATCTGAAACTGACCTCTGAAAGATCAGTCATGTATAAATACATTCCTTTATTTTTTACCTTTTCGAGGACTGCCAGATCTCAGAACAAGAAGTGGTCTTTTATAGCTCCCATGGAGCCCACACTGTCACTAACTGCACATATTATCTCATTTTTGGACCAAAAACAAGTGATATCAAAGAGAAGCAGACAGAAGGGTCTACAACCCAAATTTTAAGGATATATCTAGGATGTCGAACTGATTCACCAGGAAAAAACAAGTTAAAAAGATAAAGATAGAAGCTAAAGCCAACAGATCACAGTGTAGGAGTGAACCACCACAACAAGTGGGGATTGAGAAAGAAGACAATGGAATTTAGGAACAGCACTGTTCCTGTGAAGCTGGACAGGTCTTTATTCTCTGTTACAATCATTAAAAAGTGCAGTGCTATGGCTAACCAATGATGTGCCTACGTACTCCATAAATGTTGGTTCCATAGGTTATTGCTTATAACATTATATTTAAGACATCAATATATCCCTTCTAACCTCTCCATGTGTATCACCATTACACAACCCTTTTAACCATGCCTAGCTCCAAATCCACAAAACCAGCCAGAAAACGAAGAAAATCTGAAATGATTGCATGAGAGTCTATGGATCAGTTGTTTGGACCCTGATCGGAGCTGGCCAATGCTACACTATTTGCATTCAAGGGGCTGGACTTAGCAACGGTCAATTCCACTGAAGTTAAGTACCAGAGTAAATGTACTTAGTTACTTTCCACCACTGACTGGCAACAGCATGATACAGCCAAAAAAACACCTGCTGCAGTTGAAAGAATAACACTACATGTCATTTTTCTTTCAAATCACTCTTAAAACTTGCCTTCTCGTTTCAAACCTGTCGTGATTAAGAAGCAACATGCAATCAGTGCTGATATAACCTACCGAACCCCCATGGGACTGACTGTTATTTGACACAGGCTGATGACCTATGATGACCTCATGGCAACGTTTGTGAAATTTGATTTGTTAGATACTTCCTTTATCTCTATATGTTTAAAGAGTTTTACCTCTGACTACTGTAACACAAATGTGACATCTTCTTGTTACTTGATTTTCAAAATGTTGCTCCAAGAGGAGGAGCAGTAGTGAACCATTTTGTGAAAGAAGCCACGTTCATTCTATTTATGTCTCAGTCTCATCAGGGGGCTATTTTGTTAGGCCTCGGTTCCCACGGTTCTGACGTGGGTTTGCTGTGGGAAAGAGATATATCAAGTTGTTTGTATTTACAAATATTTTTGATGGCACTCTCTGCAGAAACTTGTTCTAGTGTGTACAATATCTCTCTGAATGTGATATGCAGTTGACTATTCTGCCAGAGAAGTCATGTGAAGCAAAGCTTGCACTGAAATGAGGATGTTTTATTATTAATTCTGTAAGATATCCAACAGTGATAAGATTGAAGACTGCGAATGAAGCTGTATGAAGCATATGTAATATTGTTACATGGTGATGGTAAGATCATCAGATGATCATCCTACTATTCAAACACTAGCTGAGTTTACACTAACTCCATTTATATCTGCATATTTCCTTAAATCTACTTTTCCTATCATGCAAAACAAGATTAAACTGAACAGTGTATGTAGAAGTCTTTTGATTTTATTGTAGATCCATATGCAGTTTTCCCTTGGGACTCCACACACACACATGCAGAGGAATATCAGCTTTCACTACATCACAGTGTGTGCGCTTGTCATCTCATATACTGTATGCCTGCTATTCTCTCCATCTGCCAAAGAAGCTTCACACAGACTCAACACTACAGTGCAGGGTTTCACCAATCAGATATTAGAGAGCGCAATAAAGCATGTAGGTAAGGGGCACACAATAACAAGACTGTGTTTTATTAATGACCGACCTATTGATGCGTAAAGATATACCAAAATCGAGTAATTCTACACTTAATTATTCATGAGGCTGATCTAAAGTTTAGATGACCTAGCTCTTCTGCCAGGAATGTACAACATGGAAAAGAGTAGCAGCAGACAATCTGTATTTAATTTATTTTTTTACCTGCACCTAGACCCCCAATTACAAATCGATCTGCTACTTCAGCACCATAGACAGTGCCGTAGCTTTATCAATACACAGTTAGGCTACAGATATTTAAGAGCCATGGACGGGGCCAAATATTGTAACTTGTACAAACCTCAGTCAGATAAATGTGAATGCAGGTGGGCAGAAAGAATTAGAGAGACGTGCAATTATATGCACAAGGCTATTGGTAAAAAACAACAATGTCTGCATGCTGACTCTGAACAAAACAGTTGTTCCTTTGATATTAATTGAATATGTCATTTCAAAATGCTTAAAAGTGGTTGTTACACTCTTATATTTACATCAATATAGCAGTATGGCAACAGGGTTAAACCATCAAACACCAATAGGGAACTAAACAAATGCCATTTCAAACAAATAATACCACGGTGTAACAATTCGTTTTCACCTTCAATTGTAGCTCCCTTAAATCAACACTTACCTTGATGCCTTTACAAAAGTCCTACATTTCCTAAGAATTTTAACCATTAGCCTATTTTTTGTTGTATCATAAACCTGTGAAAGTGCTTTAATAATCATTTAATAATTTTTGCCACATAATCATATTAAAGGCAGAAGAAAGCCATCTTTAGACGATTAACATCCACAGAGTATATTCTGTATTTCAGAGTTCATTTCACTATTTGTGAGAGGACTGATAGTCACACTCCAGATCTCCCTCTTCAGTAGTTTGCCAACTGCCATGACTCCTCTCTCCGGCACTCAGTTAAGTGTCTCTGTGGGTTTCAAAAGACTCTTCCTCACTTTTTTCCCTCCTCACTGTACTCTATCTGAATAAGTACTACAATCTACTTATTGATGGAGCTTCAGAGTCACGCTGAGACTTCTGTGTGTGTGTGTGTGTGTGTGTGTGTGTGTGTGTGTGTGTGTGTGTGTGTGTGTGTGTGTGTGTGTGTGTGTGTATCTGTGTTTTGTGTGTCTACGGCGTCATTATTCAAGAAGCTTATTGATCGGAGGGTGTTGGGTTTCTCAGTGGCTCCTAAGCGGTGGGCTCGTTTCCATGGCAACCTAACAGGCTGGCCGCGAAGCAGCAGCCTGGCTGTGATCAATGTTGCTGGAGAGACTTGCAAACGGCCATTCACACACACACACACACACACACACACACACACACACACACACACACACACACACACACACACACACACACACACACACACACACACACACACACACACAGCCTAGATACCAGACAATAAGAGGTTTTATATACTGACTGTTTCCAGTGCTACCCAGAGATTCCCTTTTTCCTACTAGACACTACTAGAAATAATGCACATTTAGAAAACAGAGTATCACTTTACAGTGGCCTCAATCCATTCCATTAAACCATGTCTGCTATTAAGTTGACATAAATTGCCATACTGTAAATGCAGTAGCTTTCTTTACAGGAAATATATCCCCTCAGATCCGCTAAGGTATCCTTTTGTGAGGGAGCGTTAGTTATTTTTAATTACCAGCAGCCATGAATTTCTGTTTGTGAGTTTTTATCATCTACCAGACTCGCCACAATCTTCTGCTATTTACACCTCCATATGCTACGCTGTCATCTATTCCACTTTCAGGTGACGTGAGAAAAGCTCCAGCAGCCTTCAGCATTTACCTCAAATATGTTCATAGTGGTCTGATTTAAGAGCGAAATGAACAGACAGGAAGTTGATGGTGGCATGTGCACACAAGCAAGATGGCCGGTTTGTGACCATTGCAAACTAACTGGATTGAGAAAGATTTAACAAATAACTGGCCGTATGCATCTGATGACATTCTAAAGTCAAAACTGTCACAAAGATCTTTGTGCCATGCTGTTCCCATGATGATGATCAGGTAAGAAAAACATTTCTTGATGGATAAAATACGGACATCAATTATCAATTGATAGGTAGAGCATGAAAAACCTAGCTATTTATGGTCAGTAAATACTTCCTACACTAATTAAATGTAATATTATTTCTACAAGAACGTTGTATTTACCTCAAAATTCAAAATTTGCATGTTTATGCATCTTTTTGAATATTGCTTAGCTGATATTGGAATCAAACTGTTTCTCTGAAAGGAGAGTTCACACACAGACACAATGTATACAAAATAAAATAAAATTAAAATAAATAAATAAAAACACGTCCACATACAGCCTGTATTGTGTGGGAGTCTTGCTGGTCTGCTGCTATAAATAACTTGGCTCAGGAGGTTGTCATGGCAACCAACAAACTGATGCCAGGGTGGGAGCGCTCAGCTCCTTGAAGAGAAAAGCACATTCAATGGAGGGACAAAAGGAAAGATGTAAAGGAGAAGGGGAAGGATATTTGGCAGGAGGTCAGAAGGATAAACTGGTCAATGTACAAGAGAGATGGATGAGAGAGGACACAGAGGAAGGTGAGGGATGAGAGGAAAAGGAAATATGCAAATCATAAGTTAGAAAGAGGAGAGAGGGTTGGACTGAATATAGAAGAAGTAAAAAAATGTAAAAAAGAATTGTGGTGATGAAATTCAAGGTCAAGAAATGAATGATGTGAGGAAAGAAAGAAGTGGGGTGAGAAAGTGGATTGGATGAAGAGATCCAGGATGAATGACAAAAAGAAGATGGGATGATGAGAGGACTGAAGAGGAGAGGATGGGGCCTGAAGAAGTAAAGAGGAGGAGAAAATAAGAAGGAAAGAGAAGGAACGATGGAGTTTCACTGTATGATATTTGACAATATGTCACAGAAATGATCTTCTATAATCCATACAATTTCGGTCAAGAGCTTGGAAGCAAAAAATTGGTCTATATGGTCTTGGACTTTTTTTATGGTTTGGGTTGGTCCTCTTTGTTACAGTTAAACAGTTTTACATTTTGTGAAATAGCTTATATGCCTTTTCACTCTAATGCCTAGTGACAAACACCTTTACTTTAAATGTTACTATGAACCTATGGACAACAGAATATTCCTTCCAGTTTACATAAAAAACCCAATCTGCTTGAACTAAAAAGAGACACGATCCCATTCCATTTCCCCCGCCGACCACCTCCGCTCCTTTTGGCCATGCAGGACAGATGCTGGTGCTGACCTAGACTCTTTCTACCTCCAACTCCCAGACTCGCACAACTGCCGTCTGGTTTAATACGTGGCGTACCGCTGTGTGAACCGACACTAATGCTGACACGAGGCTTTAACGGGATCACAGGGAGAGGAGGGGGGTGGGTCGCGGCTGGGTGCAGAGGGCAAGGATTGATGTGCGAGAGGGGGGGCGATAGTGGAGAAGGAGATGTTCAAATGAGTGGGTAAAATCAGACGGGGGGGGGTTAAAGGGGAGCGAAGGGCAGAAATAGGGGGCATTTGATGGGAGAAAGAAGTGAGGAGAGTGAGAGGGATGAGGGGGAAACAGGCTGGGGGACATGCGGGGAAGGACGTGGGCTTAAGGAAGAGAGAGAAGGGGGTATGGTGGAGGATTAGTGAGGCAAGACAAAAGCCCAAAGCTGCGGCGGGAGCAGGAGCTTTTTCATCTGCATCCTCCATAAATCATCACACCCATACTGTGGTATTTTTCTGTCCTGCCTCATTCCGCGTTTATCTGTTTGATCATAAAACACAGCCGCTGGAAAAATCCCCCGTTGTTGTTGTTGCCTCTGTTTATACATCTCTCTTCATCCGTCAGTTTCTTTCCATCCCTTACGGCTCGTTCGGTGCTTTGCCACATCTCGGCTTCTCCCCCTGAACCTCTCCGGTTCTCTATCTCTTTCGGCGTGGTATCCATTTGAAGACAGTGGAGGGGGATTTCCCCAGTGAAATGCCCACAAGAGCGAAGCCCTCCAGAGTGTTGATGTAAAAAAGCTATCATCCTTTCTTGCAAAAACAATGCCACAAATAAACTCTCACTTAAAAGTTGTGCTCCAGAGCAGTGTACATCTATCTTTTTAAACGGTTCCCACAAAATTGGAGTATATCGGGGCCGATCGCTATCAAGTGTGACTTTTAAAAAGTCTGGTTGCTGCAATTAAACTACATCCTAAACTATGGGATGGATTTGAGCCAAAAGAACCTTGCCATCCACATTGCAACTTCTTATATTACACACCTTGTGGAAGGTTTTAAGTGTTCAAAGTGGGACAAGACTTTACAATATCCTTCCAAAAAAAAAAAAAAAAAAAAAGCATATTTTGCAACATGAATGCCAGTTTTTGGTGAGGATGACACATAAACTAAACACATTTAATGAGAGATTAAGGAAGTAATAAATAATTCACACTGAAAAATAAACAGAGACGCCGGCCTCATTCATTCTCGGATGTTATACAATTTCTGCACAATGAGTGTAAAACTTGGCAAAGCAGAGTGGCCCAGTTTTCATCTTCATACACATGAGGATGCTACACATTAAGAGCCAATGATACAAATGGATGCTGATGCTTCCAGCTCTTCTCATATGGATGTTTTTGTACTTTCTGTGACCATCACAAACAAGTCGCAGGGGTTAAAAAAGAAAGTTAAGAAGCTCTCTGAAAATAGTACACTCAACCCTGTTTTTCAGTTGCAGATCTAAACCTCCCTGACTCTGGGTCTGTGTGCAGTGAAGATGATCAGACGTCACCACTCGAGGCGAACAATTTGAACTGAATGGGAGCAGATGTTCTCTGAGAAGCCTGTGAAGCCTAGATGGGGTTATAATGTGAATGGAAGAGGACTTTAAATGGTTGCCATAGCAATACCAATTAAGCTGTGAAATCTGAGTTACAACGAACATAATTGACAAACACAAACTAAACAATTTTGGTGACTTTCTTTGACTGAATTCATTCCCTAAACTGTAGCACTCTATGACGGCACTTTAGGCTGGCATTTAATCTTCGCCTCTATCATTCATATCTTAATTCAAACCCAAATCCTAAATCTGCAGCAGCCTGCCCTTCTTAATAAACTCCCATCCTATGCTTAACCTCACCTCAGGCAAAATAGTCATAATTCTAATCTCATCCGTGAACTTGCAGTCTGACCCAAAATAAATATGAGGAGCTGCAGGATACCCTCAAAACACTCTCTCTTGTGAAGGCACTGTGCTCATAAGTATGGCAATATTCACACACATTCTGTCGTACACTAACATGCATTAAGACACACACTGTCACATACTTTGGTGCATTTTAAAAGAGAGGCCTTTGGGTGCTCTCTGTGCCATGTGGTCTGACCTAAACGATGTCAGGGAACTACACACACACACATATACGAACTGTATACACACATAGACATAGTGCATACGCACAAAGGTGAGTTGGTTTGCCTATTTGTGTGATTAAATCAGTGTTGTGAGGTGGAGGAGGCAGCATTCATCTCCATTAGAGAGTCAGAGGGCTGATAGCTCATTGTGACTCAACACACACACCCACACACACACAATACTTAGGACACAGAGAAGCAAACACATAAGTAATGGAGTTTGCTCAGGGCACTGAAGTGTCCAAAAGATACATTTAAAAATGTGAACATATCCAAAAACCCAAATTACTGGATGGAATTCTGCATTGTAAGAGCAAACAATGGACAAGCATCCCACGCAGAGGATCTGGACTGTGATAAAAAACTCTCCTCCACACTGAGGATGTAATTTATTGCCGGCCAGAGAAGAGATGTCTTCCCCATGAGGATGAATAATGTAGACTTACATCTACAGGAGATAAATAATACACCATGCAATCTTTTGTTTCCTCCCTCATACAGCATCTACAACCTTTTCCTCCCCACCTCTTATCTTATGTTTTGTCACCTCTCCTCCCTTCACAGAGTCTCGCAGGTCAGTGAACATAGCACAAGCCCAAGTGTGATGTAAATTTAACAGCCACCCGTCTGTGCATACATATCCTGCATGCTGCTACATTCACGTGTCATAGAATAGAACACGATAGAATAGAAGAGAGTGGGATATCTGGTCAGCTTGTGTTGAGACCTAATGGTGATCCATCCCGCAAAGGTCACTGATGTCTCACTGGAATGACTTTGTCATCATAAATGCAGTGGACTGATATGAACATGATTTTTGATTGCAGCAGTAAATAATTTGTTTGCGGTCACATTGATGTCATGCTTGCTGACATTATAAATGTCAACGCTGCAGTAATTACGTTACCAGTATGTGAGAGGGGTGTAACATAATATGCATGGCTTGACATCACTGCTCCGTTGATAGCAATGAAATAACTCCCGGCAGAGACATTTAGACATTCATGGAAAGTCTACACCTCTCAAGATTTAAGTGTATAAAGCATCCACCCAAGAATCTGCCCGAAAAGAAGTCTGGTGTGGAAACAAACAACAAAAAAATGCTCTCTGGTTTGTCAAAAAAAGGAGTGGTCTCAGGCCACTGTCAAGTGAACTCTGGAGAAGTTCATTTCTGATGTGAACGCAATTCGAACCAATCACAGAAAGCGTAGCATTTATATATATTTTTATTGGTAAAAAGACACGTCTGCTTTTCCAGTTTTGGGGAGTCTATTTGTTTATTAGCCTATTAATGAGACAATAATTAGCTAGCTAGCACACTTGCCAGCCGTAAATGAGTCAAATTTATCAACTTAATTCTTCATTTACATTCTCTTGTCACAGTGATGGAAAGCCCATTTATTATCACCCCATGAGTGAAAGTCTTCTCTGCTTATTTCCTGTACATTAACCAGTGTAGCATGAAAGCATTGTGGAATTAGCAAGCAAGCTATCTAGCTAGTCCCTAAATGAGAAAAAAATCCATCCACGCACTCCATACGCATTGAGGTAACTGTTGAGTACGAGTAGCCAATAATATTGCCACCTCATGACTTTTTTTTACAACTTCTTGACCATTTGAGTTTTGCCTTTTTGAACCTGAACCAGACTGGTTTGAAAATTGTGTCATCTAGCATTTATTTTGAGACTGATCTCAGTGGATAGTTTGTTTGAAATGGGCTTTGATGCAGGATCACAAGGTGGTGATGTTTGATGACCAATTTCCATTTGGTATTATCGTGGCATTATGCTGTGAAAAATGTGCAGACTTGACTGATCTAATTAGTATCTAATTCAAACTTTTTCACCTTGCTGCCAAACTCACCATGAATATAATGCACAAGTGTGGACCCTGAAATGTGCACTTAATCAATGGCAGTGAGCAAATATATTGTATAAAGTTTAAAAAAATGACCAGCAACATCAGCTTCAATTTGATTTTACGGTATACTAAAAATGTATACAATTTGCAATTCTGGTTCATTGATTGTGTCATATAACTGACTATTCAATTTATTTTATGTTACAACCCCAGCAGACACTTTCTGAAAGCACCTGTTATTGCGTCCGTGATGTCATTATGCATCTATGTCATTATATGTGACATCACACCGCCTCCTCTGCTCAGTGTGCGTCCTTTAAACCCCGCTTACAGTCTTATTCATAAATTGGGATGACTCTACCGACTAAGTCACATCTGTGCTGTGACTTACTGTGAAGTCATCGTGCTGTAGTGTCAGTCTTCATTTCAGTGATTGAGACACGCACACTTAGACAAGGATCTCTTTTAAACCATTGAAAAAGCCTAGATAAGATCGGCTGGATAATGATCTGTCAAAAGTAGCACAGCATTAATTCAATAAAAAATAAACCAGGCAAACCTGGAGCCTAATGTTCTGCCAAGCTTTCTCTGGAATCTCTTCTCTGTTTTTGCATTCCTTTGAAGATGATCGTACAGCAGAAAGGATGGTTTTCTGTGTTAATTACAGCCTCCTGCAAGACTTTGTTGTGTGCCACTCTCTCCAAAGCAATCACTCTGCTTGCAAAGGGGTTTAGATATCATGATAAACCACACTTCAAGAAACAGAAAAATGATTTGTAAGCTACTTTTTGTCCAGCTGTGTACACATGTGACCAATAACTGCATCATAATATGGCATCAACATGCTGCCCAATATACTTCTGTGAAGTGATATTGAGTTGAGGGGTTTCCTGAAGTCACGCCAATAGTGCAGAGGAGCACGGCTTTGCAGAATCTGGTTCAGTGAGCTTACATGTAGTTGTCTCTTATTCAAACAATTATGTCTGAGGGCATCAAAGGCTTTTGAGATCTAATGCTTACAAATGATTGAAAGCAATAAAGGTGAAAAGGTGTTGAAATTACTAACAATGGATTTTACATTTTTAGGTTGAAAATAAATGATCTTATTTAAAGGGTATTGGGAGTGAAGGAAGACAGAACAACAAAGACATTTTCCTTGTCTTTGAGGATTTATGACAGCAAGACAGAAGGAGTGGGAGGTGCAGCCTAAATTAGGGAAAGATAATCCAAGAAGAACGGAGGAAGGATGAATAAAAGCTAGATATGAAGGCAGGGCGATCCAGAGAGAGAGAGGATTATGCAGGCAGCAAAGCAACAGTATTATGAAACTGATTTTTGCAGCTGTGGCCTTGGGCACCAACGTGAATGGATGAGGTCTAACACACGAGTCTGGACAGCCAACTGAAGAGCATGCACAAAGACAGAGAGAGAGAGAGAGAGAGAGAGAGAGGGAGAGAGAGACTCAAATACATGTTTATTAGTAGCAATCCAAACTTGCTTAAATGACATCACATACATTAAAGCTGCAGTCATCCTCATAGCTTTTGTTGCAAATCACTTTGCTTGAATGCATTTTCTTTTTTAGCAGAACAAACATGTAAGTCACCAGGGATTCAAACGTTTGGCCCTGAGGTTTGCCATAACATTTAGTTTAACCTTTCTTTATGGCGGGTGTGTGGACCAATTACCCTCTCTTGGTCTACAAACACACAAAAAAATGTATTCAAGTCTGAGAGGAATCCAGCACAGGAACATTCCTCTACTCTCAGACATACAAAACCATCCATGTAAATCAGCAGGATAATGCAGAAGTACATGTAAGCTTACTGTCGTAAGCTTGCAATTCCATATACATGAGTGGATTAAACATTGGTTGAAGATTTCAACCATCACAAGGCAATTGCTCTCTTTACGTCCATGTCCTCTAAAATGGATCATAAACAGGTAAACATTTTCAGTCTTTCAGTCTTCTACCAGTCTAATATCATGTGTATAGACACTAAAGATATTTTTTTGGGTTCCTGTTTGAAAAACAAGCCAGCTGGAAATGTAAAAAAGTCAGAAAGAGCCAATGAGTTCACCAACTCATGAATCTAGCGTTAGCTTAATTATCTAGCTTGCTACAGCTGAAAAAATATGCTGGAAAACAATATTCATTTTAGCTGATGAAATCAACGGTCACCATTGTAAATCTGCTTGCATTAACATTTTAAACTGCATGTGTGCTGTGTGAGTACCAAAATCTTGACAGGCATGGAATCAGTAACTAAGGTTGGTTTAGAGAATGGTCAATTGTGAGGTCTTCCTGAAATACTGAGCTCAGCTATCTTCTATAACTTATTCTCTATGAACTGATATCTGCATATGAGTTCAGAATCTATAGCCAATGGGACTAGATTTTGGTTGTTTGGGAATCATTCTGGTTTCCATTTGTAATCCGTCTGTAGTCCGAGTAGTATTGACCAATCAGATTTGGTTGCATTCAGGTTAACAGTCCGTTTTGAGAGCAAAAAAAGACAGAAGGCATGGGCCGAAATGCAATCTGGGAACCCACCAGCAGTTTTCTTTCCACTGCACTGTTTTAATATTGGGTCATAATTACACACACACACACACACACACACACACACACACACACACACACACACACACACACCTGTGCCCAGGGGAGTTACGGGCCGGTAATTGTGATGGTGATGTTGTAGTTGCAGCTGGGTTTCAACACACCAATCACATCTCCCATTTCATGAATACCTCAACAACGCTAGTAATGCAGAAGAAACCCTACAACTGTGTGTGTGTGTGTGTGTGTGTGTGTGTGTGTGTGTGTGTGTGTGTGTGTGTGTGAGAGAGAGAGGTTTTAAGCTTGCTTTGTCTTCATGTGAATACATTGTGTGTATGTGTGCAGGCATGCAGTGGTGTGCTGCTCTCCATTTTAATGGCAATTCCAACGGAGCCTTTCCCATCTCCCCGTCGCCATGGCAACGGAGCGGGTAAGCGGCCACGTTTGTCTCGGGGCCCTGGCCTTCTTTTGCGTGCCACAGCTGCACACACACACACACACACACACACACACACACACACACACACACACACACACACACACACACACACACACACACACACACACACACACAAGCACACATACCAGGACACACTTCAACACCAAAGAAATCAGGATTATAAATACATTAAACCCATAATACAAACATTTACTCCTCAATGCACACACACACACACACATACTCGTTGCTATATTCACACACAGCACCGCCCCTCTGCGCTTTTAACACAGGGTTCTCCCCAAAAATCATTCCCACACACCTCCCCCTCCTCCAAACCAGTGCTTGGGATTTCCCAGTTGAATGCAAAAAGGGCTTTCCCAACTGTCCCTCCAATTACAGGAAGCTCTATAATATCTCTCTCTGGCTCTCCCACACACATACACACACCACCCCATTGCTCTGAGCTGAGCGATTAGTCTGGTCTTTGTATATGTCTACTGTAGCTGGCTGGCCAGTCAATGGTCTGGAATGAAACATTTAGTCCTCTCCTCTCTGATGTTTAATTCCCACCACTCACAAATGGAAAAATGTTGAATGCAGCTCGGCACTGATGATGACTAATGTAACCTTACCCCGCATGAGCCTCGCATAGACAGGCCAAGTGCACATCATGCTCAGTTTTCTGAAAGCTTTTAGCCTGCAAAACTCCATCAAGAATTGACTGAGCACAGCCGCCAGAAGCTGAACCAGTGAACTGTAGAGGGCGGTTTAAATTATGGTTTAACTCGTCACCTCCTGAAACGATTAAAGCATGGGATCAGTTATTTAAACTAGGCATTGTATAAATACAGTGAAGCTAAGGCTGGCAATATATTGGTATTAAATTGATAGTGTGATATGAGACTAGATATCGTCTGGATATCGTTATATCGTAATACGTCATAAGTGTTGTCTTATCTTGGTTTTAGAGGCCGCATTACAGTATGTCATTGTCATACTGTAATGCAGCCTCTTAATTGTCATTACCTGCTTGCCTTTAACAGCATAGTCATTAGAGCAACATTACTGATCATTATTTATCAAAAATCTCATTGTGTAAACGTTTTGCACCAATTTTTAAACCTACAGTTTTGTGGATTTCAAGGTATTTGGTCAAAAGTATCATGATATTAGATTTTTCTCCATATCTCCCAGTCCTAATTAAAGCCAGATTATATAACTACACGCCTGTTCCTTGTCTTGGCAGATCAGTTATGAGAAACTTGAATAGCCGTTATGACTTTATATAGAGTGAAAACTGGAAGCAGAAACTCACGACAGCCAGACAGAAACAAACAGGTTCATGTTGATGTCTCACTTGTCAGTCATCTTGTGGCAATGTGAAAATTATGACTTTTGCAGGCATAAGGCATTTATAGCTGATATGTTTCGAGCGGGAGGAATGAAGGAACGAGAATCTTCAGCTTCCACCATTCATTTTTGTGACTTTGACTTTCATCTGTAGAATAATATGGTTCATTTTAGGGTCAAAGAAATTGTCTGTGCTTAACTAAATTCTTTCAAGACTGTTAAGATAATGTCTGAAGTGCATTGAACTGAAAACATGCCATTTATTTATATTTGATGGCAGACTTGACCTTGAAACCAGGATTTGCAGATATACCTGCTGCAGAGATTGGAGCTCTTTGGTTTAATAAGTCATTTGTTTTAATAACTGTGCGCTGGCAAGAAGGATGTAATCGTGCTTCATCATCACCCAAATCCTGCTCAGGATGTTAATGAATTGTTTATCATCACCATTGTGGCAAACACACGTAATCGTACAACTGAAGTGGGTCACAGAGCAGCACTCTGCTGTATCACAGAGCAGCACTTTGTGGTCTGTATCACAGTTTATATTAAGTACTAAACAGCTTTGTTCACGGCAAAATTCCTCATAAACCTACATATTAACTATTGTAGTAATTTAATTAGAATTAGTATAATCTTTCCTCTATACCTGACCTTTATTGTGAAAGTCAAACCAATCTGCCTCCAGCCCAGGGGTATGGTGAATATGCTAATTCAAAAGAAGTTGCTAATTAATCTGTTATATATTACACAACTTTCATTTCACATCATGCATACGTATATTTTGGACCATATAAAAGGCATAAAGGTTCATTAATGCAATATAAATAACAAGAGGAGCCATTTAGTGTTAATTAATTATACTATAAAATCCAGTACAGACCTGTTTTATCGCTGTCTGAGCCATTTGGATTACAGATTATGCCTTTAAAGGAGAAAATAAATAACATTCTAATTGCATCACACTTTACTAAATGTTTAAAGGATTTAATAGAGTTGCTGATCAGTTCTATGGATGCTAGTATTAGTGGGCAAGGTGCTGAGATTTCTGGCTCTCAAGACTGTTGCTCATTATTTTGGTACTGTCCTTTTGAGAGACCTTTTTTGGAATAACTAGGATATAGTATAGTTTGGATGAAACAAATTTGAGCTCTCGTTTTTATTTCTAATCTTACTACAGGCTTTAATTGTTTTCTATTAATCAAAAGGTTGTATAATTATACTTGCTTTATATGAATTGTAAATCCCATTGCTTTATAACTAAATACTTAGTTTGATGCATATGGTACAATGTATTTTCACTTGTTTATTAATGTCATCAAGAAGCTTAAGAAGGATCTTCTAAACTGAATGACCTAAATAAATGATGCTATATCAACCGTGTAGCATTTTGTTCCAAACATTTTGACTTATTCAAAGTCCCTTTTGTCCCCCATGTAAGGAGATATCAGATATGTGCTGTAGTAAATAAAATGTGGAGCACTTTTGAAGTGGGTCAGAGTAAATCCCAGTTGTGAATCCTGTGGTATCGCTGGTGTATCTAAGCTGACAGACTTTCTGGATCAACAACTAAAACCCACTGGAGCATGAACTCTGTCTTGCCATAGTGTGTGTGTGCTTGTCTGTCTGTCTACCTGCCTATTCGGCTGAATGTGTAGGAATCTG
Organism: Anoplopoma fimbria; assembly: GCF_027596085.1. Classification (NCBI taxonomy): domain Eukaryota; kingdom Metazoa; phylum Chordata; class Actinopteri; order Perciformes; family Anoplopomatidae; genus Anoplopoma; species Anoplopoma fimbria. Next base: position 19,653,231 of record NC_072462.1, on the reverse strand, counting down.
ACCTGGCAGTATTGCTTGTAAAGACCTACGCAGCCTGCAGTAGTGTATGTCTAAAAGTACTGAGATAGACGTGACAGAAAACAGGACATATGGAATGAATGTAGACAAATCACTGTGTATTCAGGTGTACAGCATCAGTTGTGAGCATCATTACAGTGAGATCAGGTCCTTTCATGTTGATCATTTTCATTAACATGTTATTAAGGAGTTTATACTTTTTAATCACTTTTGATTTTCAGGTAAACATTTTTACCATGAGACAATAAATAGTGAAAAAACTATACTGAACTGTGCCCTGCTCTTTACCTTCTCTACTCTCTGCTGCCTTTGCTATCACCTTTCGTATACTATCGACATAATGCCATCAATCAAAAATCATAAGGACAATAAGAAAAATGGCTAAAAGTAAAAGTGATCTCCTCAAAGTGTTAGTGTACAAGTTTAATTAAAATATTTTATCTTAACTTTAAAAATCTTACAAGCAGTGCCCTCTACTGGATGTCCCCTGGCAGTGCAGTCAGTGTATGTTTCCTTTTTATCATACATTGCAGACCATGCATACATCATTTATTGAATATGACCTGCATTATTGCAAACGTTAAACATCTTAGAATCCCAGCACATTATGAAAAAAAACAGCATTTTCTTTCAGCCTCTCTTTAATCACTCCTGCTACATTTCCAGTATCTTCACAATAGATGAATGCGCAGTGTTTCCATATCTGAGTATTTTTGAGTTTTGAGAATCAGGACATAACAAGACAAAACAAACAAACATTAAAGACAAAACACACCATCAGATATAACCAAGATTTAGCTGAGCATGTTGGACATGTTTCAAAATTCTGCAAGAATCTCTTCCCATGTTTAATAATTGAATGACAGCAGGCATTCTGTAGGGTCACTGCTTTCTGCCCTATGTCTATTTTAACACTGCCACTAGTAATCTCCAAGATCAGATCATTTAAAGTGGCTTGAAAAAACCACAAGATGGCGGTACACCCCACAGTTTAAAAAAGGGACATTAACTACGACCACCATCCCCATATTGGACGACACACTTTTCTAAGGCATTACATACTCTGCCTGCAGTCCAGTGAGGCACAATCCATGACTCAAATACTGGAAGTTGTTTAATCTTTAGCATTATGTAATTGAAATGAGCACAAATTAGCCAAATGCATAACATTAACACTTCAAAAGTTACGCAAAGTCTTTTTTTCAGTCAAAGGTGATCTTGACCGAGTCAGTTATGAGGATGGCTTCATCTGAATCTTTCTATTTTTCTGAGCATGAATCCTTTATTTCCCACAGATCTGGGATGATGATGCACTCATTAACATACACATGATTAGATATTAGAATCTCCACACAAAACTGTATGGAGCAGGTTGGGATTGAGGAGAGGGTGAGTGTTGGTGTGTGGGAGTGTGGAGGGGTAGAGGGTGCATGTCTGATGACCATTTAAGGTCTCTACCTCAACCTGAAGAGCAGCGTCTGAATAACTGGCATACCAAACAACATGATAACCAAGGGCTGTCGGGAAGGGAAAGAGAAAGAGAGAGCAAGAGGGAGCGGGAAGAAAGGCAGATAAGTCAGGAAGAAACAGACTCTACAAGTGTATACATCTAAATGTGTGACAGGAAGGAATGTGAAATGTCTTGGCACTTTAAGATTTGTGACCTCCACAATGTCCTTTGAGCCTGGGAATGACAAAAACCACACTAAATTCAACTGTTTTTATTTGCATTATTGGGCTGTTACACTGTGTTACAAATGTCTGATGAGTCTAATGAATGTGTAAATAATTAAAGTACGCTTAATGTTGGACCTCTGTTGTATGTATTTCACAACCTGGCACTTGCACTGATTTATTCTCAGGCTATTTACATATGGGTTAATATACAATAGATACAACATTTCTTTTTACAATCAACACTTCAAATGATGAAGGCACTTGCAAATGACAAGGTAGTACAAAATATAAACCATACTCTGGCGTTACATTTTTACCTAAGATTTCATTTAACTTTGTTTTTTGTTTTTTTTTACAAAACACTAGTAATGAGGAAGATCTACACTCTGACCCCATCCTTTCATCCCCTACCCTTCATCCCTTCATCCTACGACCCTCATCCCTGCCTACCTCAACCACCTTTTCGCCTCCGAAGTCCTTACCTCTCACTCTAACGTGCAATAAACCATTTGAATCCCATATCATTATTAGCGTGGTCTATGTTAGTGAACGTCTGGTTGTAGAGTTCACTACAGACCTAAGAAAGATGATAGGAGGTAAATGACTTAAGAAGGAAGGAAAAGAAGGGAAAAAGAAGGATGGAGAAATAGAAATAAGAGAAAGCTAAGTTAGGACTGGAAAAAGAAATAGAGCAAGTGACAGAAAGAGAGGGAAGGAAGGATACAGGTAAATTAAAGAAAAGATAAATAAACATAAGTAGAAGAGACAAAGGAAAGGCCAGAAAGATGGAAAGAAGACACTGTATGAATATTCAAGACGGGGCAGGAACGGCAGCAAGATGGATGGAAGAAGAGATCTTGGTTTCCCTCTCCCCTCCAGTCACTGCTGCTAAATACTCAGCCAGCAGTTTATAGACCCAATAAAATGTCTGCTGAGCCTCTTGTTTGGATAAGCAACTCGACTTAACTGTTCTCACTATGCAACACATTAGTTTCAGTAGCAGATGAATTATTGTCTTTTCTAGCATCGGATTGTTTCCGGCATGCCAAATACTGTACCATCAGCCAACTCTCTACTGTGGGTTTCTGTGATATCTGTGAATCTTAGATTCAACATGTGACAGCTGTTTCTTCTTCTCTGTCTACCTCAAACTTACAAGATTTTCCAGACACATTCAGTTTCCTCTATGCAGTTAGACTGGTGGTCCTTTGATAGTTATCCTCTATCGCTATGTTATGCATCGTATAAATAACAGATTTCAAAAAATCCTACCTAACTTAACTTTACCATCACATTTGTAGAAAAGCATTAATGTAATGTCGTCAGCCAGCTCAAAATGCAGCCATAATATGATTATAGACGGATTATCGTATGTGTTAAAGAATATCCGCTCATGGTCCTATATTTTGGAGATAGTGGATTGTCCACACTAGTCTGTAAAAAAGACAGATCATCATTCAGCACACGTTATCTTTCAATACACGACGCTTAGAATGCAAATCTCTCTTCAGAAGATTATGTGCAGATTTGTCTGAATCCAGCTGTGAAAATCAGGCGTGTTTGACAATAACATGACAGCTCCAACTCGATCTGGAGAATTTGAGTCTTAGAGTGCGGCCCTCCACAAAATAATGTTTGTCCTTGGTGACGTGCCCCAATTCTCGGACACAAGAGTAGTCGTGGCCAAAAAAGGATTGGGAGGGGACTTTTTCTTTTGGTAATAGTTGTTTCGAATTGTTCAGAAATAAATCCCACATCACTGAGGCTTCTTGACAAATCCTGCTCAGTATTACTCAGTTTATCATCATCCATGCATCCATGCATACATCCATTTTCTATTATCCCGTTTAAAGTTGCAGGACACCCTCTTTTTTATAACAATGGAGGGCTTTTAAGCATCCTATCTGCCTCTTTAAATGAATCCCTCTCCACTTTCAAAGGGGAAAAGGTTCTCAGGGTAGCAGCAGGGATGAGGCATGTTGGCCACTCCTTTCATTATTCTGTAACTCCCCCAAGGCTCTCTTTCTCTCCGTCTCCCTGCCGTCTCTTTGCTGTCCTCTGCTCTCTATCCCGCTCTCTCATCCTTCTTCCCTCTCTCATCTCCATCACACTTGCTCCTAGTTACAGCATCTTCTTTACCTCATTTTCCTCACCTACAAATCCCTTCCTCTCTCTCATTGACATCTTCACCTGGACATTTATACACCACTCTTTCTCTCTCTTGTTCACACACACACACACACACACACACACACACACACACACACACACACACACACACACACACACACACACACACACACACACACACACCCATCCCCATCCTCCTGCATGCAGAGCAGGATGATGCAGGAGCGGCGGCAGCAGCAGCAGCAGCTGCTCTGACACAATCTGGCGTGACAAACACACTAAAAAAGGCAGGAGGAAAGAAGGAGAAGGAGGAGAAGATAAGGAGGAGGGGAGAGAGGAGGAGGAGAGGAGGAAGAGAGAGAGACGAGGTGGACACAACTCTGTCAGAAAGGACAGCGGATGACAGGAGAAGGCGAGGAGGAAGAGGGGAAGGGAAGGAGAGCAGAGGGTGGTGCAGCCATGTCAGACACACCTTTGCAGAGGAACGGCACAGCAACGGCCCCGTGAGTAGTAGATGTTCTTTTTTTTTTTTTTTTTTTTTTTTCTATCTATCTTTGCATCCATCTCTCCTCGCCTTCCCTGCATCCCTCCACCTCCTCTCTCTCTCCTCTCCATCTGACAGGCTGGGTTGTCATGGGAACCGGAGCTCCGTCATGGTGAGGCTGCTGCTCAGTCATGACTGGCGAGGAGACCCGCCGTACATCGTGTACACTCCTCCCTCTCCTCTTCCCCTCTCTGTCTCTCTTTTCTTCACCTACCCTCACACTCTCTCTGCAAACCTCCCACCTCACCACACATCAAGCCTACATTGCTTTACTCTCCTGTTTGATTTATTTGTATTTCTACCACTGTCTTTCTGTGTCTTCTACTTGTCTTTTTTCTAAGTCAGTCTTGCAGTCCTTCTTCCTAACATCTCACTGTCCCTTTTCTGAACACCATGGTACATACAGGATGTGGGAATGTGTGTGTGTGTGTGTGTGTGTGTGTGTGTGTGTGTGTGTGTGTGTGTGTGTGTGTGTGTGTGTGTGTGTGTGTGTGTGTGTGTGTGTGTGTGTGTGTGTGTGTGTGTGCAAGTGTGGTGTATTTCAGCATAGTCAATGTGGAAGCTGCAGGATTGGGCCAGCACAGTCCGCCATGCGGCAGATCGTTTCTTCCTGTGTGTGATTTGTGTGTCTGCGTCTGCATGCATGTGTGTGTGTGTGTGTGTGTGTGTGTGTGTGTGTGTGTGTGTGTGTGTGTGTGTGTGTGTGTGTGTGTGTGTGTGTGTGTGTGTGTGTGTGTGTGTGTGTGTGTGTGTGTGTGTGTGTGTGTGTGTGCGTGTTCAAGTATGTCTTTACTTTAGGAGAAAGAAATGCCCATGCAAGGACAGAAAGATAATAGAATAAAAAGTCACTTGGTCACCTTTCATTTCTAGTCTTTTCAGCAGGACAGCATAAAAATCAACTTAAAAAACAGACCTGGAACTTGCATTTGCATTAATGACTAATAGGCATAAATTGCAGCAAAACACATATGAAGCAAGCACTGGCAATGTGTTAAGAATCGTGTCATATTGGTAGATTTTTGGATGAAAAAATTCAAAAAACGTCCAGATGCTGACTGTCAAATCTTTGATGATGTGTCCCACAAGTACTAGAGATGCACACAATCAGCAGATTTTCAAATCAATCCAACCTTCAGCTGCATTTCCAGACACAGAGTATTCTTTTTACAAATCTCAAAGGCACAAAAGAATACAATATATGAAAAAGTAAGAGAAGGCCTTGTGTATCTTCTAATAAATCTGTGACATTTGTGCATCCCAATATATTAAAATAAAATGTCATAGACGAATTGGCCAAATGTAATACTTTACTCTGAAAATATGATGGTCTTTCTTTTATTTTCAAAAATAAGATGTTGCTTTAAGAGAGAGTTGCATGTTGTTTGTAGCCGTTATGATACTAGGCTAGCGACTACCAGCGTGTGTGTTGCTGCTGTAATAAGTCTAAAACTGCCCAGTTACAGTTTAATTTAGAGTTTTCTGCTGGCTCATGTTACAACAAGAAACAAGCGCTCTATCGACGTCCATAAATGGACATAAATGACGCTAGCTATGACCTGAAACAGGCAGGTGTCAAAGTCGGTAACCTGAACGTGCTTCAATCAGCTGCTGTATGAATTGGTGTTGATAGAAGTGGTGAAAGTGATTCTGAACTGAACTGAACTGAGATGCACAACAGGAGAGTGGGAGTTGTTCTTTAACATTCAAAGCTTTGTGGGTGTACTGTGTTGTATTCTAGTAAAGCTAATGTTACAACTGCAAGGAATTCATTGATTCTTGACTAATATTTTTTTTTCTATTTGAGCTTGTAGAGGTGCTTGGTGGATTTTCATTTGAACTCCAGAAAGCCTAATGTATACAAAGTATTCTTATGCCTGCCACATCTGCAGCTAGTTTTCCTGCTAAACATCTGTCTGTTTTGGGTGCTTGTGCAACTTGAATATCCTATTTCTGCACATTTGGTGCATGAACATGTACATCACAAATTATACAGCGTGTGCGGTTTGCTATGTCCTTGTGCATGGCATGTAGGCTATGTTATTATGGTGATCAACCAGACGGTGCATATTTGACTGTAAAAAGTCAAGTCAATTTTGTATATACAGCGGGTAAAATAAGTATTGAACACGTCACCATTTTTCTCAGTAAATATATTTCTAAAGGTGCTATTGACGAGAAAACCAACCAAACAAATAAGTTCAGAAATTAAGTAATGTGTTATAAAATGGAATGACACAGGGAAAAAGTATTGAACACGCTTACTGAAATTTATTTAATACTTCGTACAAAAGCCTTTGTTGGTAATGACAGCTTCAAGACGCCTCCTGTATGGAGAAACTAGTCGCATGCATTGCTCAGGTGTGATTTTGGCCCATTCTTCCACACAAACAGTCTTCCAATCTTGAAGGTTCTGTGGGCCTCTTCTATGAACTCTGATCTTTAGTTCTTTCCATAGATTTTCTATTGGATTCAAGTCAGGTGATTGGCTGGGCCATTCCAGCAGCTTTATTTTCTTTCTCTGAAACATATTGTGAGTTTCCTTGGCTGTGTGTTTGGGATCATTGTCTTGCTGAAATGTCCACCCTCGTTTCATCTTCATCATCCTGGTAGATGGCAGCAGATTTTTATCAAGAATGTCTCGGTACATTTTTCCATTCATCCTTCCTTCAATTATATGAAGTTTGCCAGTGCCGTGTGCTGAAAAACAGCCCCACACCATGATGTTCCCACCTCCAAACTTCACTGTTGGTATGGTGTTTTTGGGGTGATATGCAGTGCCATTTGACCTCCAAACATGGTGTGTATTATGGTATCCAAAGAGTTAAATCTTGTCTAAATGTTGTGCAGCAAACTTTAAACAAGCTTCAACATGCTTTTTCTTCAGCAATGGAGTCTTGCGTTGTGAGCGTGCATACAGGCCACAGCGGTTGAGTGCATTACTTATTGTTTTCTTTGAAAGAATTCCATCCATCCATCCATCCATCTTCCGTAACCGCTTATCCAGTTAAGGGTCGCGGGGGTGCTGGAGCCGATCCCAGCTGTCAATGGGCGAAGGCAGGGTTCACCCTGGACAGGTCGCCAGCCTATCACAGGGCTGACATATATAGACAGACAACCATTCACACTCACATCCACACCTACGGGCAATTTCAGAGTCATCAATTAACCTAACCTGCATGTCTTTGGACTGTGGGAGGAAGCTGGAGAACCCGGAGAGAACCCACGCTGACACAGGGAGAACATGCAAACTCCACACAGAAGGTTGTCTGGCCCGGGAATTGAACCCGGGCCCCTCTTGCTGTGAGGCGACAGTGCTAACCACTACACCACCGTGCAGCCCTTTGAAAGAATTGTACCTGCTAATTCCAGGTATTTCTGAAGCTCTCCACAAGTGGTCCTTGGCTCTTGGACAACTCTTCTGATAATTATTTTCACTCCTCTGTCAGAAATATTGGGAGGAGCACCTGGTCGTGGCCGGTTTATGGTGAAATGATGTTCTTTCCGCTTCCGGATTATGGCCCCAACGGTGCTCACTGGAACATTCAGAAGTTTATAAATCCTTCTGTAACCAATGCCCTCAGTATGTTTTGAAACAATAAGGTTGCGAAGGTCTTGAGAGAGCTCTTTGCTTTTACCCATCATGAGATGTTTCTTGTGTGACACCTTGGTAATGAGACACCTTTTTATAGGCCATCAGTTGGGACTGAACCAGCTGATATTAATTTGCATTGACAAGGGGCAGGATTGCTTTCTAATTACTGATAGATTTCAGCTGGTGTCTTGGCTTTCCATGCCTTTTTGCGCCTCCCTTTCTTCATGTGTTCAATACTTTTTCCCTGTGTCATTCCATTTTATTACACATTACTTGGGTTGTTACCGACATCTGGTGAAAATTTCATGTCAATAGCACCTTTAGAAATATATTTACTGAGAAAAATTGGTGATGTGTTCAATACTTATTTTCCCTGCTGTATATATAGTGGCAATATCTCAAATCATAATTCACAATATATATTGTCTGTAAAGAATAGACCCTCACGATGTTGCAGATTAGGGGATGCTTAGCGGTAAGATGGTTTGAGTGATAACCAACTTGTTATATTGCGGCTCACCTACAAGCTGAGAGTGCCAATCAGCTGTCTAACCGGCAGTTTGAGTGACAGGTGTTAGTGATTTTTTTGCATTCTCTGTCAGAGCCACACCCATGAAGCTGTGCAGTGAAGCACAAAGCAGACATGCTTTCCCTGGTGGCATCAATAGTTAATGATTTAATTGGGAAAAGAGACAGTGCTGTTGGGATTCAGTCAGTCCATCAAATCCTTTCTTCTCTTAGTTGGGTTGGTTTTTCCTCTGTGCTATGGGCTCATTTTTGTAATCAGCACATGCAGCGTGCTCTCTCGTGGTTGTCCACTGAATCAGCAGAAAGACGAGGTAGTATTTGTGGTCATGGAGCGCGCAGGCACCACAATGGCAGATGGCCCATTCTCTGCTTCTATTTATTGCACACTCAGGGAAGTCTTACAGGAAAGAGGCTCTTAATAGTGATGACTTGAATTGAGCAGATCCACTCTTACCACTAGGCAGCCTAGTAGGACTAACCACCATATTTCCATTATTCGTGTTATTATCAATTTATTTGTCGCATTTTCAATTAAAGTACAGTTTGAAGTTTTGAGTGTGGTTTATCAATGGATTATATCTGCTTGGCTGCTCAGGGATTTTGATGAGCATGTTTCATTATTTTGGGAAATGTAATTGGCTAAATAATTAAACAATTATGTAATTATTATTTATGATTCAAGTTCAAGTTTATTTATTACAGGTAGATAAAGACATAAACCTCCACAACAGAGTGGGTCTTGTGCGTTTTACTCAAATGATCTTTTGACCAAATTTGTATGTTTGGTTTTTTTTCAATATCTCCACTCTCTAAAAAAATGAATTGTAAACACTGGAATGGGGATGTGCAAACTATAGAGGAGAGGGAAAGAGGGAGCAGAAAAACATGCTGAGGTGGTGATAACAGAGTGTCTGGATGCCAAGACATCTGCTTCTCATCTACAGTGCATATCAGGAAAAAAAACGATTAAAAGCACCTTTACTGAATCATAATAAAAAATAAAATAAAAACGTCTTACAACTGCATGCAGACACACATGTGCATTGATAAAAGGGCATTGATAAATTCCTCTCTCTCAATATAAAATATTTAGAATAAAGAGGGTGAGAGAAATAAAACGACAGACTGAACTGACACAGAGGAGGAAACTAATTTACTGTTAACCATTATAGGACATAAATTCCCATTGATACTACAAATAACTGGATTAGTTATTTAGTTGTCAATATAAGAGGCTTTGTATGTTTCTATAGGAGGTAGCCGTCCTGAGCCAGTTTAAGTCATTTTACACGCAAAGCATGGATTGTTCACTGTGGCGTTTTATTAATGAAGTTGTTTGCAGTAATTAAAATAAAACACTTGTAATTATTCTGAGCTCACTATCAACTTTAGAAGCTATCAGTTTCTGTATTCTTCACAGTGAATTAAAAGAACCCGCTTTGCGTTGCTGTAGCAGTCTGAACAAGTGAAAAAAAGTTGTATCAGTTAGAGAAAAAGGGAGAGTTGATAACTGAACAGTGACTTCCAAAAGTTCAGCCAGCGCCACGCTTTTTAAGCTGGACTCGCTTGGACAATGTTTTGTTGTTATGACATTTAAGGCCAATTTGGCTGTAGAAAAGACAAAGATATTTAACACTAAAAGGATGGCTGTGCTCGGTTTTAGTTCTTCTGTTATGTGCAGACAGACAGGCAGACAGTGGGACACCCAAACACAGCTTGACCTCCCTTAGTGATATATAAAATATGAATGATATCAACGTCTGGCACTCGCATAGCCAGAAATATGTCTGTTTGGGTTACTTTTTCTCTCCACGTCTATGCTCTCTCTCTCTCTCTCTTTTGGGGGGGGTAGGGATTGAAATGTGGGAGTACTAAACTCAAAAAGGCAGGCTAAGGAGGTGGCTGCATTAACAGTACACACATGCATACTCAAACGCACATGCACACGTTTTCTGACTTACTTTCTTTGTCCATATTTGCTCTTTCCCTCCTGCTCACCCTTTGCATGTTGTTATATTTCTGTGTGTGTATGTGTATGTGTGTGTGTGTGTGTGTGTGTGTGTGTGTGTGTGTGTGTGTGTGTGTGTGTGTGTGTGTGTGTGTGTGTGTGTGTGTGTGTGTGTGTGTGTGTGTGTGTGTGTGTTTGCCTGCCTCTGGTTCCACATCTGGAGGCCATTACCTCTGGGCCGGGTATGGTGAGAGGCGGGGCTGGGCTGGCTGTGCAGTGAGGTCATCGCGTCGTCGTGGCGATGCAGAGGAACAATGATGCTGTTGTCTCCAACGACGACAGACCAGCACAACTGACGCCAGAATTATGGGAATACGAGGGGGAGGGAAGGGGGCAGCATTTTAGGGAGGGGGTGCGGAGAGAGTTAAAAAGCAGGGTAACAAAAGTGAGGCAGGAAGGAAATCAAATAGAAAATGTTTTAATGAAGTAGGTGTTAAAGTAAGGAAGTGTGCTCTTTAATGACAGTGTGAGCAGCCAGCGTCATGATGTGATTGGTGTAAATCCAGATTAAACAGACGGGCCAGAAGTCTGACCGTAAAGTCAGACAGCTGCAGAGCTGAGCCTGGTTTCATAACATAAACTATGTTACTAACCCAAACAGGTCATGGTCTATAACCTGCATATCCCCACATTATATATGTAGCATTGTGTTTTGATAAGGGCAAGTCCTAGTGAGAAAAAGTTCAGATTTTATTTCTTTCTACATTTTTATTTAAAAAGTACAACATTTTTAAGAAAATCCAATGCTGCACTAAGGGAGTCAAAAAGTCTCATAATGCACCAGTTTCTGATCTGAAGGGTTGAATGGTCAAACAACTTTAAACAAAGACTAGTTAGTTAGTTAGTAAACTTAAATCGAAACAAAAATAGGTGTTGAATAAAACAGATTAAGTCAAACTAAATAAAAATGATATTATATATGTTCTACAGTAAACTTATTTGATTATGGAATTCATTTGAAGAGGTTTGCTTTTAACTATACAGTGCTTGTTGCAAACTAAAACATACATAAAATGTATAAACTTTAAAAAATACTTCCTTAAAAACTAAGAATTCCACCTTTATCAGATATATTGAACAAGGAAAATACATTTTTTTACTGCCACGCACAAAAACTTTTCAGCAGATAAAATATGTCACCACTCCTGAATCCATATCGGCAACTCTGCACATCTGTCTATGTCCATTAGTTTGGAAACAATATAAAAACGACTTATGGAAACTAGCTGAGGGCTGAAAACATCAACTTTCTGATTTATCCTCATTCTTTCAGCTGCCAAGTGGCTTTACAGGACAAAACCTCTCCAGCTGCAGTTATTTATTTTACACTTTTTTTTTCTCTTGGAGTATTGTAGTAGCTGTTATGTTAGTGTGTTTTTGTGAGTGTGTGTGTGTTGCATGCTTCTGTGTTCCCTTAAGAGTCATCCAAGACTGCTGCTGCTGTTTCTCCTTATAAGGATGTCTGCTTGCGGAAGGAGGGATAGAGAAAGAGGAGAAAGAGGACAGAATTGAAACAGAAAGTGTGAGGAGAAAAATGGGATAGATGGAAAGAGGGACAGGTGAAAGACGAAGGACAGGTACACAGGAGGGAGAGGATGAGAAGTTATGGGAGTAAGGGATGAAAAGAGAAAGGAAAGAAGGAATAGTAAGTTGGAGGAGTGAGAAAGAAAAAAGGTAAAGAAGAAACAAGAAACAAGGTGGGATGTAGGACAGAGGATGTAGGAACCGGGAGAACTAGATGTATGGAGGGAAGGATGGGAGGGGAAAGTGTTGGATAGAGGAAAAGAGGAATGTAGACAAACAGGTCAGAAATGCTGCAAAGGAAAGAGAGAACAAGAGGAGGAAAAGAGTGAGGAATGAAAGGAAGGATGGAGGCAAAGAATGAAGAAAAATCAACAAAGTTGTAGAAAAAGCAAGTGAAAGAGAGGAGGAAATTATTAGAATAAAATAAAAGAGGAGCCAGAGGAAGAAAGGATGAAACCCAGATGAACCTAGAGCGTTAAAATGGGGAGAAAGAAAATTGGGACACAGTTAACAGTGACCCATTTACACACACACTCTGCTTTTGTCTGTGTGTGTGTGTGTGTGTGTGTGTGTGTGTGTGTGTGTGTGTGTGTGTGTGTGTGTGTGTGTGTGTGTGTGTGTGTGTGTGTGTGTGTGTGTGTGTGTGTGTGTGTGTGTGAAGGTGTGTCTTGCTTTTTAAAGAGATGTTTTTTCAGTTTGTATTTAGAAAGTTGTTCCATTGATGTTCACCAATTCACTGAGTGACACAATTATCATCATTTTTGTTTTTTCTCTATCCTGCTCCTGTTTTTTCTAAAGTAGAAGGCTTCTATTGATGTCTCTTTGAAAGGCGCTGGAATAAAAATGTATGACCAGAGTGACCAGAAATAGAACCTGAAGAGTCAGCTGAAGGATTGTTTGTGTGTGGGCGACATCTCTGCATGCGGTCTCATAGGATTGTATTAAAACAGCAGAATATCTCAAAACAATAGTAACATGCTCAACTCAAAGTCTTGGCACTTTGTCTCTCTTGGCCTGTGATTGGCAGCAACAATAGCACACAGTAGGGTAGCAGTAGCTCCTAGCACCAGCAGCTTTTTCCAGCTAATTACCATATGGGTGAAGGCTAGGACTGCTGGGAGGTGTTTGTTATGGCATAATGCAGTGGGACCAATTGGCCAGTGAGTTCTGTCCCGAAGCATGAGGTTTCGTTTTCAGGTGTTGAGTTGTCATTTTCACTTCCTGCCATTGTCTCAAGATACTTTTGTGGTTGAGGAATGCTATTTTTGACATCGTTAGTATTTAGTAGGTTAAGTTTAGAATAATTCTGTGATTACTGTTACCGGATTTCTAATTGTGAGCCATACATTGTCAACTATTTTTTTTAAAAGACCTTTGCCAATAAGTTACCATTAAAATCAGAGTGGTTTTTTTTCTTATTTTAACTGCAAAAAAAAATACAAATTTCCTCCTCCTTTTTGTTAGTAAACTGCTGCTTTAAGCAAAATTAATTTAAGCAAATGAATGCTTGTGATAGGAGGGAGTTGTGTTTAGATCGATCTACTGGCATTATCAAAAATAATAAAACGCCTTTATCCAAGTCACAGTGAAGATAAGAAAAAGTAGAACTGTTAAATGTTCCATTTCCCAAAGCCTTATCTCAGCTTTCAAATATGACAGATCACTCCTCTGCTTCCCTTTTTCCTTACCTCTGCAATTCTCCTTTGCTTCCTCTCTCGCTCCCTCTCTCCCTTCCTATCTCTCCTTCTCTTCTCACCCCCCCTCCCTTTACCTTCATGCCATAACTTCTCTCTTCCTCTGCTTCTCTCTCTCTCTCTCTCTCTCCCTCTCTCAGCTGCTCCTCCCAGCTGTTTAATCACACATGGCTCATGCCTAAAAAAAAGCGAGGGAGGGAGGGAGGGAGGGGACAAATGGGAGGAGAGACAGAGCGCAAAAGAAAGAGTGGGTGAGAGAGAATGCCAGCAGCGGGCCAGTGAATGAGAGATCTTTGCTTCTTCTCCAACTGTCTCCTCGCTCCTGTTGGATTACCTCTGAGGAAGGACCTTGTCTGGATACTCCTCCTCCTCCTCCTCCACCTCCTCCTCCTCTCCTTCTCTCTTCCCTCAGTCCTCTGCTTCCCTCCCCTCTCTGCCTCTCTTGTCTCTTGCTGAGGGACCCCGGGGCTCTCAGTCTTCCCAGATCTCACGTCTCTTTCTCCCTCTTCGCCTCCCCTCTCCCCTGCTTCCCCCCCTCAGGATGTCGTGTGAGGAGGCTCAGCTCCACAAAGAGAGGCTGCAGGCCTTGGCGGTAAGTCTGAGTGCGTTTTTTTAAAACTGTGTGTGTGTTTTTATGTTTCTTTGACCTTCCGTCTGTTTGTTTTTGCTGTCTGTTTGTCTGCGAGTGCTTTGGTGGTGAACCCTGTCTCACCTTCACTTCATCTCTGTCTGTCATTCACAGAACTATATCTCGCCTAACTGTGTGGCAGCTCCTGCAACTCTGTTAGTCTCTCTCTACCTCTTTCATAAGTTCCCTCTCTCTCCCATTCTTTGCCATGCTCGCTCTGCCCTCGTCACATTATTCATTCATGTTCCATTTACGTCAATTCAAACACATGTAGAGGGCGGTGTTTTTGTCTCTTTGCTCCATACAAAGTTCAAGTTTATTGAACTTTGACTATAAAATTCCTATGACGTAAACCTATCAGTAGAGATGCTACACATCCCTGTGACCCCTTGTCTGTTACTTAAGTGTGGAGAGGTGGTGGTCTGTCCCGGTGTTTTATAATGGTTCTAAAGCCAATCACCTATAACATCTGAACTTATAGCATATGAACCGAAACATAAGCTGAAGATAAATAAGCTCTCTGTGTTACACATTCCTCAAGTGAGCTAGTGGTCATTAGCTTCTGTGGTGGGACGCTAAATGATAGCCAAGGTGACAAAAGGTTAAATTTACTTTTTTGTTTGGTTTTTTTGATAATCACAGTTTTGTAATCGTTAAATTAAAAGCTCATCGTGTTGGGAGCCCTACAGATGACATCATATCCCACTTCATCCATTTTTGTCACACAAAACAAAGTGATTTTCTGTGATTTTCTGTGATTTTCTGTGATTTTCTGTGATTTTCTTCCGATTGTGATGTGCCTCCCTCCTTCACTATCCCTTGTGCCCTTCACTGCTGCTGTGTTTGTCTTGCTGTTCTTGTCAGCTTTTATGGGGTAAACCAACTCTGAGGAAAGTTGGTTTATTTTCTTTTTTCTTTTTGGCTTGATGTCTCAGGTTTTTTAGGTGTTTTTGTTTTCCAAGGCAGCATGATCTCAGCCACGAGGTGGTCCGAAATACATTCGGATACTCGCCGACATGTTTCACGATCACAGAGACATTTGTTGAAGTGCTCAGCTCGCCTGCTGATAGGACTTCAGAGCAACAGTTAGACATGGATTCACTGCCTGGGACTAAATTTGGCGCCAGCGAGCAACCACAGCATACCACACACACTCAAGACGCACAGACAGGAGGAACACACACACACACACACACACACACACACACACACACACACACACACACACACACACACACACACACACACACACACACACACACACACACATTCATACACACAAGTGGGGTGAACAGCAGCACCAGCAGCAGATGGAGAAACAATTTTGGCCACGTCGGAAACATGGCAGCCATACCAGGCTGCATGTACTTAAACCAGTCAGGCACTTAAGTAAAGAAAGAGAGTGGAAAGTTCTGACAGTTTTGAGCAGAGAGGCGTTTCTGTTTCTTGCATCCTTCTTGCATGTGCAACGGAAAAAACACTGGATCATCGATTACGTTATCGTGTAAATGAGTTTTGGTTTGGTGCACGAGGCCAGAAATAACAACAAATGTTGCAGAGTATTCTGCTGTCGTAACGCTACAAAGAATGTTCTATCTAGTTTAATTGTATTCTTAAGTACTATCAGAGGTCCTACAGGAAGTAAGAGTGCCAAGAGCTTCGGCGTGAAGCCAAAGTCAGGCGTCGAATACAAGTAAAAGTTTGTCTCCTTCACAAGAGCATCTGTCTCGCCTCAGCTCTGTGTGTGTACACTATATCAAAGACAATAAGGGGCACTAATAGCCTTCAAGCCCTACGAGGCACTTACATAGAGAAGGGGTTACTATTACACTAATAGTACTAACAACCCTGTGAGGCAGCTAAGCGCTCTGTAAGCCTCAGACTCAGCCAAACAACGCAGGTCCAGTGTAAATACAGAAGCTGGACAAAGTTTTCCAGAGCGTCTCACAGGGAAGGGGAAGAATCTTATAAAAAAAACCTTGTTTGACTGCCAATCAAAAGCAAGCATATCTTAATCCAGTTTCAGCTTCAGCACAACAAAAACACTGGATTAAAGTCGTTAAAACTAGTTTACATGGTCTTTAACAGGCAATATTTATGATATAATATACTTTCTCCTTGTCTGATTGTGTGTTCTGAATAAGTATTACTAAACCCCTGTAGAGATGTATACAGTACACACACACACACTCACACACTCACACACTGTCTCGGGTTTGCAGCTGACATGCTAATGATTTCATCAATAATTGATACTCCGAGACCTCATCAATACTTCAGCAGATCTCGAGCCAAATTGGAAGCTTCGGCTAAAAATCAGAGCCAAGTGTTGGACCAGTCATCTCTGTATCTGAGGCGCCTGAACACACTGAATCTGACACTCTCAGTCTCTTTAATTAACATGTCATTTGGACTGTGATAGTTTTCAGTTCTTTGCCACGCTTCATCTATTGAACCGGATAAGTAAAAATAAATCACTGTCAGGTAGCAGGTAGCTGTCATTACAGTGTTATTTGCAGCAGAGACTGGTCTGTTTGCTGTGTGGCTCATGAATAAAGCATGGCACTAATGGCTGTGAATCACCTGTTTTTTTATTAGCTTAGCAAATGGGCGACACACCTATCTGCTCAATCACAACACTGAGAGTGAGATGGTGTTGGGAAATTACAGAAAGTCTTTACAATTGCTCAAAACACATTATATAATTCATTATTTTTAGTTTTATGCAATTTGTCCATCTGTCTTATGATTTAACTCCTATATATGTGACTTTTTTCTGTCAGCGCTTTTCTATTTCTTATGAATTATTGAAGGATCAAGAGTGCAGCGAACCCTGAGTGGCATCTTTCCCCTTCTGTACAGTACATTTACAGTGGGTTCACTGCCGCATTTTTCCCACCATATCCTGTGTTCAACTTGACTAAACTAAATTGAACATGGCTGAGATGGTTCCATTTTGGGAGCTCTGTGAGAGTTTGTGCCATCCAAACTATTTGATTTGTTTTTTCAAATAATAAGATGAATCAGAGTGTTAATTCAGTAGAACAAAGGGTGGGACATGTTCCAGGGTTTTATTCTAAGAGTTGATTAGTCAATCGGCTCATTTGTCCGCAACACTTGCAAACAGACAAAGCTTCCCACAATCTGATAGTGATTACGGCCTTCTCAGCTGCCGGCGGTGCAGGTTTCCACGGTTACTAATTGGCCAGATTAGGGAACAGTTATGATGTCATGTTGTTGAATCCAGACCTGTAATTGGTACATTATTAACATGTAATTATAGCCATCGGATGGAGTACAGCTTGGTCAGGGTCCCCCAAAAAACAGATTGCGTGTGTTTCTGTGTGCATGTGTTTGTGGGTGTGTGCGCGCATGTATGTTTATGTCTGTGTGTTTTTTGAAAATGTTTACGTGTTCACCAAAAACCCTGCGTGTGGTTTTGAGACCAGCCAATGAATGGTGAGCTCTTCAGCTTTCTAATTAGCTGTTGCCAATGTGGCCTGCTAAACGCAAACGGCATGGCAAAATACATACACAAACGTTTGTGTGTTTGTGTGTGTGTGTGTGTGTGTGTGTGTGTGTGTCTTTGCTTGCACCCATTCACTGACTTCTCTGTAGTGTCTGTGACATGTATACACAGATGACCTCAGCCCTTTGGACTCTCGGCTAACCCTCCAAAACACACACACACACACACACACACACACACACACACACACACACACACACACACACACAAACACAAGGCCGCAGATCGTCTGGGGCCAAGTCTGAGGGGAATTAGGAAGTGGTGCATGAGGATTGATATGATGGCGCTGTGCCTGTGCATGTGTGTGTGTGTTTGTTGGAAAGACAAAGAATGAGGAAATGACAGCTGTCGGAACTTGGAACAAGACAGAGAATGTCTTTTGGAGATATTTCACCACAAAAGAAGATAACCCTTAGCAAAAAGAACTAAATCTCTGTGCCTGTTGTTTATGGTTTTTGTTCCTTTTTAACAATCCTGCAGGACTAATATGCAGTAACGATTGGTTTTATTACCCACAGTTTGATCTCTTTGGGTGAGCTCATTGGGTGAAGTAATCGGCGTAGCTCAGGGTCGTTGGGGAAGCTGGTCACTGCTCTGGATCCACTTAGTGAGGTCTGACAGAGGGAAGTGAGAGGGGCAGGCTGAAGGTCGGGGGGGATGCTATAGCTAGACCTTGGCATGCTGAGATTTGTGACTGTGGCATGCAGCGAGGGTCGGGTTAATGGGCTGCGTTAGGAGAGGTAAATAGAGTGGGGGGCTGGGCTGCCTGCAGGAATGTGAGGTTTCAATTTGTGCAGTTTGCTCACCCATAGATTGACATGTTGGCAGCATTAAACACTGGAAAGCAACACGGACAATATTGATTTAGGTTGCCAAAATGCGGTCACTTTCTACTTTTTACTATACTTATAATACTTTGGGCTGTGATCACAATTTTGAACCCACTTACACCTTATTTTCTGTTTTTCCTTGCCTTTTGGCTCCTGTTACTGTGAATCCACACAGAATGCTAATTCTAAACAAGCCAAACGTTTTAAAAGCCTTGAAGGACATGTAGCAGCTCTTACAGATTAACCTTTAACTTTCTGTCATCTGCTTTTATTTGCAGCAAATGTATCTGCCAATAGTGCAGGTAATGGAAATTGGATAAACTACCACAAAATGTTGCAAACTGTGAGTCTTATTTGCACGCAATCAGACACATGGATTAAATCAGACACTTGCCTTAATGTAACAACGTCTATATGCCCTATCCGAGGTGAGACTGAACACAACTTTCCAGCCCTGGATAAGTGCAGCTGATTCAAATCTTTCCCGCCTATATGACAGATGTTCGCCATCTTTTAGGCTTTTGTTTATTTAACTCGGGATCTGGCTTATTTGGTCCAGTCGAGTGAAAATAAAAAAGGCTGATCTGATCAGCCCCTGTCTGCTCCATTAAATTGGAAATACTGCATTCGCAGATCACAATGACACAACTGATGTTTTATGATAAGTCACTGGATTCACTGCGTCAGTTTCAGTCTATATCAAGGTCTGACCGCCCACACATGATTGCTCAAAAGACTTCCTGAATTCTCAAGGTTTTGAATATTTGTGGGTTTTGCCGACCACCATGTGAGAAGATTTGGATCATGGAGAGGCAACAGCGATAGTGGAGGCTTGGTTTATGGTCTTCAGCTCTTTAAGGGGGGTGGGGAGTGTGCTTGGGGCAAAGTAATTTTGTTTGGGGGGGGTTGTTTGCGGGGTAACAGGGGGTCTGGGGCACGCCAGGCATTACATGCCATCTAAAATTAGCAGCAGCTGTCTTGGACCTACTGGACATTCTGGCGTTTGAGTGTGGGTTTGTGTGTGTGTGTGTGTGTAAGTGGGTGGCATTAGGGTTCACAAAGACTTGAGACTGGAATGCAGCTCTAGTGGGCACTGCTGGTTTTGAAATTATTGTCGTGACATTTGAGCTGAATTGGATAGTAAACGATGCAGAGTGAGAGGACACATAGAGAGATGGACATGCAGGAAAGGTAATTTTAGCAGATGCAGCTATGAATGGAACACCATTATCCTCCAAATAACGGATACACAAGTGACATTGTTTGTCGAATCATGAAGCACACGACGTTAAAAGATTTTAGCGTGTTTTGTTTGTGTTTGTGTCATCCATGTGAATGCAGAGGTATGCATACTCGTGTCTCTCCTCAATAAGGGCATGATGAGTATAGTCACCAGCTGCTGCTATCGCATGACAATGGCATGCAAGACATTTTAGCTATGTGCTACATTCGCATTTATTGACACCGCCTTTTGCGAAAGAGTTACCAGGTTAACGTTCTGGTCACTTTGGACCTAACAAATTAGCATTGTCTGGGGAGGACATCACATTCATACAGTCACCGCTCAGGGAAAAGTAGACCAGGTCATACTGTAGATCTGCAGGTGTTTGCTGCAACTAGGGCTAATTTTCATCATTATCAAAGTTGTGATGAGTCCTACTGTTTGACTAATCGATTAATAGTTTCTCCATTAAATGTATGCATTCATATTTATAGATATTGGCCCATTGTTTATACTATTATCCAGTTAATAGATCTTCCCAGCACAGTAAGTACAGAATTAAGCCCATTACATTCAAACCACAGGTTTCAGTGTCTGTTCTCTAAGGGTTCAGGTATGGCCGTCCTCTGAATGGAAGATGATCTCCACAGTGAGATGCCTCTGCTGGGTGTGTTGGCATGTGCAGAATGTGACCCATCTGATCTGCAGCTTGCGTCTTCCTCTCAATCTCAACACCAGTAGAACTTCAAATCCAACACAGCATCACTGCTCGGTCAAATATTAATCATGGCTGTATGACCTCATGCTGAGGGTTGGTTATCAGTAATGGAGGACGCAGTTTTTTAATCAGGTGTGTGTTTGCAATCAAGTGCTTGCATGTGCAAATTCTGACATATTTACCTTTTTTTAGAAAACTATCCAGTCAGTTTATGGTCTTATGTGATAAAAGTTACATTTTTTATCACTTCTACCAAGTTTTTTTTAGTTTTTAGTTTTTTGCCTTTTGTCTCATTCTGATATAACTTCATCCACATTTTTTACTACTAATTCCAAAAAGGGGAAAAGTTATATTCTAGAATTTTACTTTCTGGACCTTATTGTGTACTAGGAGGCATAAATGAGAACAACATCCAGTAAACCATTTTAGATTTTTTGACCTTCCAATCAAACTTTCCTTAAATCAGGATTTTGTTCAATGATTCATCGGCTGCATTCATACCATTCATGTCTGGATTGGCTCCTCTGTTTCCTGTTTTATTCACTTTTTTATTGTCAAGAAAACAAAGCCCTTTTCAAGTCCTGGGGGCATGGACCCTGGTATACCTGCTTGTATTCCGTATATGTGTCCATTGCAACGATCATACTTGAAAATAAGGATCAGTCCTCTTAACATGAGTACTTTCGCACAATTTTCACAGGACTGAGAACATTAAACAAAATGAGAACCACCTAAAAAAACAAGAGGTTATGTTTGGAAAGAGTCATCAGATCGTTTCTCGGGGGAACACCAAAGAAGAAGAGTGAAAGTTCCTGTAAACTGGAGTTCAGCATGAACTCTAGGAACTCTAATTAGATACTGTGAGATTTGACCCTCTTTCCACTGCCAAAATGTTTAACCTTGTAGGATGGGAGGTTACTAAATTCTGTGTAGTCCATGTGACTTTTCATTGGCTTGTGGCTGAAAAAAAAAACCCAACATGACACAGTAAAAATCTCCAATGGGGCTTAGCCATTTTAAATATTGAACACAGAATTCTATATTAGTGTCCAACTTTTTGGATGGTGTCAGCAGTAGTGGGAAAAGTGATGTCCTCTGTATAAGAGCTAAGCAGCAAGCCAACTGGGGCCAAACACGCAGTGAGTCAGAGTGTGGGAAGTCATGAGTGTGTCGCCAAGAATGTCAACATATTTTCCAGAGGAGGAGGATGTGTTCTCCGGGGCAAAATACAGTGAACAGAGCCGGTCTCAGGGTCTTTCTCCTGCCAATGTGACTGAACAAGCTTTCATCTTTCAATTACCTCGGCAGTTTCAGTCACAAAAACACGTTTTTTTGATCCAGTTCCCCCAGACAGTGAGGATCCCTCCCGCTAATTAATTTCTGATATGATTGAGATGCGACAGCCGGACTCAGGAACTGATCCAACACTTTTTCAGAGGAACTCTATGACCCGCAGGGAGCTGAAGAGTTCTCCACTGTTAAACTCTTGGCGCTGAAACCTTTCAAAGTTCAAAAAATTGTTTAATCTTGATTTTTGTCAAAACTAACATTTCAAGTTTGGGTCCTTGTATACAATATGACCACTACTTTGCAGTATTTGATCTGACTTCCTTGACATTGGCATTGCCAGAGTCCATATCTATGATATCTGGATTTCTTGGAAATCCTAGAGGAATTTTCATCAGGGAATTCCTAACTTTGACGAACAACGGCACTTAACAAGCAGTAAAGTACTGAGTGAGTAAGCAGGGCCTTAACCCCTGTCTACATTCTGAGAGGTTTTTTTTCCACCACACTGTGGTTTCTCATTTGAAGCATAACTGTATTACAGTTTTCACAGAAGGAAAAATTGTCTAATTGTGAGATAAAGTGTAAATAGGAATAAATTGCTGAACATTATGCCAGAATGTATCCTACAGTAGCTGTACTTTATGTTTATATGGATGTATTTGATTGGCTAGTGCAGTGTGTTGCAAGATTATGATGCATTGCGCTGCATAGAGCTTGAGTCAGCTTTTTTTTTACCTCCTTTTGTTTGGTGGTTTTTCCAAATCCCTCTGCAGTGGGCACCCTCCTGCTGCGTTGCCTCATGTAATGAATGAAGACCGTATTATTTGCTGCAGAGTTATTGTTAACTTAAAGGCCCTGGTCTGTTTAGCAACCACCGATATGAACTATTATTTGTATTATACTGTACTGTGTTTTAAGCAGGGATTGCCCATTCTACAAAACTTGCCTCGAGTACTAATTGATTTTGATAATATATTTGTGTCTGCACTATCTGTGTGTACAGATCCGTGACTGTATTTGCTCTTGTGTGTTTCTGTGGATGTGTATTTGCGTGTGTGTGCATGTGTGTTTTGCCCATTCCTCGACCACATGTCCTTTACAGTCCTTGACATCTGGGGACCATTCCTCTGCTCGGCGCTCTGACTGTACTTCACAAGCCATGGGAACCGCTACTGCTGCAGTGTGTGTGTGTGTGTGTGTGTGTGTGTGGGTGTGTACATGTGTGGGTGTATGAGAGAGAGAGAGAGAGAGAGAGAGAGAGAGAGAGAGAGAGAGAGAGAGAGAGAGATGACCTCAGGTTTTGTACAGATGATTTCACAGCCTGTGTGCAGCTTTGTGAAGTGTTCTCCCAGCAAGTCTTTTTAATCCAACTTGTTTTTTCTTATTTTTAAAGAAAGAAAGATCTGTTTTACCTTTTTTACTCCACCACTCTTCATAGTAGACCAATTTTTGTCTTCTTTGGGGGGGGATCTTTTCGGGGAGAGATAGCAGGCCAGTAGTATATGCCACACATACTATTGATGATGGTGTGCATCATCTGAAAACTGCAACTTCAAGATTAATTGGAGATGCAGCTGTCAAAAATGTGTCATAAAACATTTTTTCGTTCAGGCGCCTTTTCAAATGTTGAAAGTTTAGACTGTTAAAGGGCTGAGAACATTATGATGGAATTTCATGGTGATCATTCTAATGCTCAGTTAAGTCCATTATTTTTTAGCAATTATTATTTTTACTTTTATTACAAAGATTTGGTCGAAAGATTTAAGAACAAGTAATGACCCCAATTGATTGCCAGCCTCGTAACAATATCACACTATTGCATTTTTGCTTCTGAGAGGAATAAGTTATTATTCACACAACAAGATGAAGAAAATGTGCAGAGAAATGTTTTAGAGATACTGATTTTACAGCAGATCAGTAATAGTCTTTCAAAGTAACAGAAATTATAGGGTTTTCCTGTTTCCTGATCAATCAGTAACTACTCTGTTCTGTTTTATGTTTCTATGACATTCTATTCAGCTCTGTCCTTTCTGCTTTGCTATTCTGTACTCTGTTTTTCCTGACTCAGTATACCTCTCTTTGGGGAGGTGGTCTAACGTTTGTACACATTTTGGGGTTTTCCCTGATGGCTATATTTAGCCAACAGGAAACGTCCCAGAAAACCTTGTTCTGCTCCCACTGAGTAAGAGAGAGAGAGAGAGAGAGAGAGAGAGAGAGAGAAAGACACACACATACACAGTATCTCATGCCCTTCAGCCCCAAACAAGGTTGTCCTGGGATCTACTTTGTTTATATTCCCATGCATACTCGTAGAAGTATATTCAAAGATAGTAACTCCACAAAGCCTAAGTCTGTTGAGGATTTTTATTTTTTTTTCAGTTTCAAACCTCCTACTCATCATGCTCCCCGCCCTGCCTCCAAGCGTCAGCCTCATTCATCTCCACATGAAGTAGAGGATTGTTCGCCTCACCTCAAGTTCAATCTCGACGCCATTTCCAGGCTTCAAGGCCTAATCCCCCCCTTTAGATGGCCTGTCCCCCTGACCCCGATAATCCATGACTTGCGACCCCTCCAATAAATTGATTTGCTGCGTAAATCCCAGGGATCATTTTGCACTAATGAGAGGACTCATTGAATATTTCATTTTTGTTTGTTATATCCTCTCAAAAAAACATATTATTAAATAGGAATCCCAGCTTTAGCAATAAAGCCTGTTTATAAATGTCTAATTGTCCTCATTAGCTTGCTGTACAGTTGAAACCATAGACAGGGGAGACACATGGGTGTATCTTCTCTGACATCACCTACCCAATAGACCAAACAAGACTGCATCAGTTTAATTTGAGTTGGACAGCATATACTGTATTAGAAGCCATTAAGTCTCTGCTCACCTTTTAAATTAAATGTATGAAAGCCTTAATTGTTCCGAAGGGATGTTGTCTTGCGGACGATGAGCACTAACATTGCAAACACTCAATCAATACACCAGCATGCATTAGTGAACCATCACGCTCAACTTTTTCAACTCAATGTTTTGTTTGTTTTCAATGCCCGCCCATTATTAAATGAAAAAAATAAAAAGTTACTGACTGACAGTATAAACCTGATGTTCTGATAGAAATATTGATCTTCTGTTGTTTTTTCTTGTCCCTCAGGAGAAACGAAAACGGCAAGCTGAGATTGAAGACAAAAGAAGCCAGCTTGATGACCTGGTGCTACAACTACAGCATCTCAAGGTGTGTGTGTGTTTGTGGTTGTGTGTGTGTGTGTCCATAGGAACGTTAGTTTGGAATTACAGAATTAGGAACACATTTAGGTGAGAGTGCATCTAATGATTAGCAGGAGGATTGAGGATAAATAATTGATTTTACGGTGAAACGTGGAGTCAGCAAAATGACTGTTAACAACTACCTAGGAAGTTACAGTAAATGTAAAACATGGGTGTGCATCTGCTGGTGAAATAATAGCCAGTTTGTGCTGCATTAATGGTGCAATTATAATGGAGATGCAAAGATTCCATTAAAAAGAATAGCTATGACAAATCCATCCACCTCCATTATGATGTAATCATGGACTGCATAGTTATTGCCTGAATATGTGATGACATATTTACTGTTTTATCAATAACTGGACTGAACAATGCAAAATACTATTGTATGTGGGAGATAAGAGATGAAGCATTGTTTAACACCTGATGTCACAGTTAGTTTAAGGTCAGATATTGAGTTAAGGGTGAGATAAGAATGAGGTGAGGAATAGGGTTCAGGTAAGGGTTAGAAGCTAGCAGAGGAACGGAGTCAATGTTGTTGCTCACAGGAACGCTTTACAAATGTGTGTGTGTGTGTGTGTGTGTGTGTGTGTGTGTGTGTGTGTGTGTGTGTGTGTGTGTGTGTGTGTGTGTGTGTGTGTGTGTGTGTGTGTGTGTGTGTGTGACAGTCATTCATCTCTCCTTATCCAATCAACTCCTCTTTCTATTTTTTTTTTCTAATGATAGTTCTTGCCTTGACCTGAAATGTCACAGAGCATTAAAGAGCCAGAGTGTGCTTTCAAAGATGTATCATGTGGGCATCTTATTCATGCATGCTGCTTTTGTAAGACGTGCATGTGTGTTTAGTTACCTGTGTGCAGGATTAAAAGTGTGAATCAGTTTCTGGCTAACAGGTAGCGAGTCCATTCCATCGAAGCATCCAAATCTCAGCGCTCCTGGTGTGTGGGACTCTCAGAATTTCCCTCGGCCAAGCACGCCAGGCTTGGATGTTTTCTCTTTTTTCCCAGAAAAAAACACACATAAACATATCCCCGTAATAATTACTGCCAGCCGCTACCGGCAAGCCAAGATTGTGTTTAGAGTAAACATTGATTTGACGTTCAAATAGTAAGTGCGTAAACGGGGACACTGCTGACGGATGTTGAGTTTGAAAAAAAATGAACAGTTTACAGACATCAGTAATTTATGTGGAGTTCTTGAACCTTTCAACCAATGAATTATTAGTCCCTTGACCTCGCGCTCAAGCTCAGAAAAACACTAACTTGCCCTGTCAGGTGAAGACACACCAGATAAAGGCATCCTATTCATTTTCATATTTACGTCTTCTGCTTTTGAGGTTTATGAACTTTAATTTCAGTTTCCCCGTCATATCTTTAGAATGCATGCGTGAGTAAATGTGATTCGCACTTTTTGCATACTACTCTGTTGCAGGCTAGCATTAATTGTATGGAAAATCCTGCAGCTCTAAATGCAGTACAGATGCAGGGTGGGTTGGGAAAAAGGCTGTGTGTACCCATTATACTACAAATAGGTATGGTAGCCAGCTTTAATATTTGCAATAAAAATACATTCCATTCTCTAATTAGAGCATTTAAACACACTTGGCGTGAATCATTCCAATATTAAATAAGTTTGATTCCTACATGCCGGAGTTTTCCAGCATTTAACACCCACTTATGGAAATATCGACAAAAGAGAAACATTGATTAAAGCCATGCGCACAGTGTGTATTTGGCATGGAACCATTAATGTGGGTTAAGCTGTAGTACCTTAGGTTTGATCACATTCTTGAGGCCAGATTTCTACAGTATGGGCCCAGCTGCAAAACATACATTCAAACTACTCAGCCTTACTGGTCAGGTGTCTTGAATGTAATGCTGAAGAATTGAATCTGCTGTTGTCTGTTTTCATTTCTGTTTTCCTTTTTGACCTGATGTGGGTAACTGTGCATGTGAAGTAATAATCATAACAAATTACATATGATGTTAACTGCTGACATTTCATTGCATTAGACTACTAGCTTGTGTTGTTTTTGTTCAATCAAAAAGTATTCAAACCCTTTACTGATGTAAAAGTACTGATACCACCCACCGAAAAATACTCCACTACAAGTTAAAGTCCTGCATATACCTTACTTAAATGGAATGTGTAATTATTAATAGCAAAATTTAGACTACTTGAACTAAAAGTATTCATGTCCAGTAAAATGTTCCCTGTCAATATTTTAACTATATGTCTTTTCTGGATTAATATTACTGCTGCTTTAATGTGTAGGATTCTGTTGCATTTTACTGCTAGATGTTTAAGGTCTAACCAACTCTAACTCCTTAAGCTAGTGTCGGGTAGTTTAAGTGACAGCAATGCATCAGTTACTATTAGATCATCATGTGTTTGTAGCGTACCTGTCCTGAGAAAGCCATATATCTTCTAAAAGTCAGCTTTTCATGGGTTCAGTAAAAGCTGATCCAAGAGGCTTTTTAAATAATTTATTTAGCTTAAGAAGTAGAAGGATTTTCTCAACACATAAAGGAACACTCCTGCAGTTTATCACAAACATTTAAAATCAACCATTTGGAGATACATGGTTTTCACTGGACAGGGAGGGGATGAAAATATTTATAGAACTTTCGACAAATTAAGTAAATACTACCTAAAATGAAGTGTAAATTGAAATTAGCTAAAATTAAAAATATTAAAGTACATGTACCTCAAATTTGTACTTAGTAACAGTACTTGAGAAAATTTACATGATACCTTTGCATTGCACAACCCTCCTGGGGAAGTCAACATAAAATAATTACAAGCTGCATTTTCATAACTGATACTAATTCAGCCAACATCCAGTGTAAAAAAAAGCTTTTCCTTTCGCTGTTTTAAACACTTTATTAGTTTGCTGGCACTGGGGAGATGACAGGAAGTGAGGGGAGAGAGTTGGGGAAAGATGTACCAAAGTTCATGGTAAGCTCCTTAACCTCCAGGCCACAGGAATGCCCCACTTGGCTTGGCGTCTGGTACCTCCTTCCTGCAGCACAGGAAATTATACAACTTAAGTTTTCGGCATTTTATCGACCCAGTATAGGTGAACAAGGAAAGAAGCAGCACCAACAGATCAACAACCCAAAAGTCTGAATGAAAAAAACCCTCATTCAGTTATCTTTAATATATGAAATGGTCTGAGTCTCCTAACTATTCCCTTTGTACTTCACATGCCCCCCAGAGAAAAATGAAAAGAAGTAACACAGATCATCTAAATGCACCCTAACCCAAACATCTTCGTGCTTTGCTCAATCATCCACTGAGCTAAACAGTGAATGGAGCCCCTACAGAGTTTAGTTTCCCTCCATACAACACCAACAGGCTTGAACTCCAGATGTAATCAGCATCTGGTCACACAGTCTCATTTAATGGCCATTACCTCTGAGTGCCACACAGCCAGGCAGCATGAAGCAGGCTTTGTAGTCTTCTCTCCAGAGACGTGGCGGCCCTGGGAGAGGAAATGGAGACTGGAGCCCAGGGATTTGATAAGAACCTCTTGGCTACAGGATTCAAGCCTTCCAGAATAGAGGCGTTGATCTGAGTCTGGGACCATGTAAACATCTTGATGATTTCAGAGTTAAGATATACCGAGCACTTTCCGTTAACGCATGGTCTCCTCAGTTTTTGTTTGATTTTCTCTCTTGCAGTTATGCATTTTGGTGATTTGATGCTTTAACCGTTCAAAATAGGTTATTTCGGTATCTGATGAACAGCGTAGATCCTCTGTGCATACCCCCAGACCTCCCCTTTAAAAGATTCCACCACAGAGTAGCTGTGTGTTACAGTTCAACAGGAAATGGAAAGTATATTAAACAGCGTGAGAGAGCAGAGAGAGGGCTGGTTCTCAGAGGAAACAACTGGTTAATTATTCCACACTACTTTATTCAACGCTGTTTTGTTGACTTCCCAAATGGTCCAAAAACACTTTATTTACATGCGATTATGCTTCTTTTTCAGTAATACTTTATTGTTATTAAATGATAAAATTCCACAGGCAGGTCAGAGGTCATTGTCAGCTACAGGCCAGCATTCTCCCTTTGGTTAAATTATGTTTTCTTTACCCCACATACAGATTAAGAAAGAAGTACATCCATTCAGTCTCATTCAGAATGTTTCTGACTGACAACTCCAAGTGATAAACAAGATCTATGTGAGGTTAGCTTGGCTATGTAGGTGTGCAGCAGCCACACTCCAACAAACAAACAAACAAACAGTCCAGCTGCCACATTCTGACAGCAGGTGGTGAAATGCTTTGGGATCATTTCTGTGGTGTGTGTCAGTCAGTGAGTTTGTGTGTGTGTGTGTGTGTGTGTGTGTGTGTGTGTGTGTGTGTGTGTGTGTGTACTGCTAATTGTCAGAACTACGACCTAGAGCCAAGCAACAGTTTGACAGCATACAGCCAAAGGTGAAGCTAAGTGTTCTGGCTCGACTGTGTTGTGGTAACTGTCTGCTCCAGACAGAGAGCAGCCATTAGAGACATAAACACGCTGCTTTGGCATTCATCTTCAACACATTAACGCACTAAACCCCGTGTGATCAGACGATTGGTACTTTCACCTCTGTATTTAATCCACCATGATGCCGACAAATATTTCAGTGTATGTAACAAGAGAACTTGCTACATATCACCGATAACTGTAGTTCTCTTCAGCAAACAGCTGAGTTAAGAGTTTATCTGTGTTATGTAAAATCTGTGTGCAAGTGTCGGCCTACGTGTTTGTTTATTTGTTGTAGCAGTGCTTGGCAGTCATCTCACAAATCTTTTCACAAATTACTTTCCATAACTGAGGCCCACTGGCTGTTAATGATGTCAAACCAGGTTAGAGAAGAAGTGCTATTTGAAGAGCGTTATGATGTTGTTATAGATCTGTACCAGTAACTGTAAGTGTAAGTGTATTAGTCACATTCATTGTCCAGCCGAAGGAGGAGGACCGCTAACATGGCTGCTAATATGTAACATCACCCTAATGTGTCTCTGTTCCCTCCTCAGTCCAAATCTACGCGTGAGCGATGGCTCCTCCAGGGACTGGGAGCGGAGGAAGAGGGTGTGCGGAGGAAACAGCTGGAACAGGATGAAGAACAAGGGAAGAGGCTGGAAGACATAATACATAGGTACGCTGACAGACACCACAGTGACACTCGTTTTGGGCTTTGTTCGGTTTTCATGATAATTCTGGCACTGCAGATCAGGTCTGACGTACACATCTGCTTTTGTTACTACACATCTGCTTCTCTCTCCAGGAATGTGAAGTCTCTATATATTTCCCAAAATACCTGGCACAGGTTTTTTACATCTTATCCACAAAGTCCAAATTGGAAATACTGAAATAATATGGGACTACATCAGTAACATACATTATGCACCACATGTGATGCTACAAATGACACAAGATATCTTCATCACTATATCAAACATAGAGGACATCAACAATAGAACGCTTTAATTACATCAGCCATATTTAAAGCATCAAACCAGAGTCCCAGTAAAGGGCTCTAATTCTGTGCGAATAGATGTGGCTCAACAGAAACAGACTGAGAACAGTGGTTAAAATGCACACACACACACACACACACACACACACACACACACACACACACACACACACACACACACACACACACACACACACACACACACACACACTGTAACTGGAGAAGTATTGGAGCTGTGGGATTGTGCAAGGCAGATCTGATATCTATCACTTCTTTTGCCTAAGAGCAAAATCGTGCACTGTTGTGAAAACAAACACCAAGAGCTACTGTACTCATCTGCTCTAAAAACAGATTAGACGAGAGCTGTAAAGGAATAAAGACAGAGGAGAGTTGAAGAAAGGGAAAGTAAAGCAGGGCGTTATTGGCAGAGGATCATTGAAAGAGGTGGAAAAGAAAAGAGTGATGTGATTCTGTGGGCACTTCCTGCATTTGTGTCTCTGGGAGGAGCTTCCTGATTCCCATCAAGCATTGCTGTTAGATAGGCATTTCTCATTTCCCAATGAAGTTGGGGCATGAGATCACCATTACTATGAATAAAGTTCCAGCCAGCTCTTGCCAACCTAACTTCGTATGCCCAGCTGTGAGTGTTCTCCATTTGCTGGGTGTGAGAATTGGGCAGGGCTGCACTTTGGCATGTCGGAGACAGGACAAGCATTTTTATTTATTTTTTACAATTATTTTTTAGATTTTTTCAGAGCTGTCCATACGCAGTACGTTAAAGAAACAAACATGTATGATTCAACCCAATGTGATGAAATAGCAGTGAAGGCTAATGTTATATTAAATGAAAGTGCACCCTGCCTTTCTCTCTGGTGGATTGGTGGCCAATTGTCGAGCATAGTTTTCCATAGACAGAAGGCCGAACTATATCTTACATTACATTCACATTATTTCTGTTTGTTTGCACATCAGATATTCATGTGCTGCCTTTGCGTAATAATGTATGCACGGACAAAAACGCCTTTGAATGCTCATGATATTCCCCAGAAATTAAAATTGGAGACGAAAAGCCTCTAAATTGGTTTTTCCCTTTGTTTTTGGCATGACAAATACCAATAGCATAGCCTAAAGCAGCGTTCACTACTGGCACCGTGCTGCAAAGAGTGGAGGAAAATGTGACACAGAATAGTGGCGTGGACGGAGAGGCAGACTTCTGTCAGTTTCAAGCAGTGGGTAGCGAAGTTAATCAGCCAACACGCAATGCAGATTTATTATTCCATAGTTCATGCATTCTAGCAATGGAGATCAAAGCATGCTCAGTAAAATTAGGCTAGTGGAGGGACTCGGGGTCGATTTGGCATCAGGCTCACGCTCCACCTCCTCATCTATCAAATCTGTGGATGAAAGAGTCTCTGTTAGCCCGGCAGCTACTGTAGCTTATCACCAGCGCTGGAATAACATCAACATCATGCGTCGTCACGAACGACCGGGGGTAACATTGGCTCTGGTGTAAACAGGACCGCAGTGAATGGTCAAAGAGAGAGCATTGTGGACCAAAAGTACAGTTGTGATTGTGGAGCTGCTTCTTCTGAATCACTTCATTCAGCGGCTGGTGAATAGACTAGCTGTCTGACACTCTTTTTTCAGAGAGGAGATATGGTAGTTTGGGGTTTTTCTTTACTTACAAAAGCAATTAAAACCACAAAGATGGCTGTGTTTTTGGTGTGGTTTCACTTTTTTTTTAGAGCGAAATTCTGCTTTAGCCATTTAGAGAGAGGCAGCAGAAAACCAAGTAAAACTAAGTTTTAAAAAAAGGGAAAAGTAGAACTACCGCATAAAACTAAAGCTTCAGTATGCACAACCACCAAAGCATCCATCATTGACTAGAAAATGCCTCACTTCCCCTTTGTGTGTGTGTGCGTGTGTTCTAGTTTATATTCTCAACAGACCCAAATTATAGCAAGGATCGGATAACCTGACATTTTACTCGCATGTTTATACAGAAGCAATGCAGCAGACGCAATTCCCAAGCAATCACCATTGTGAGCCAGGGTCTCAGATGTGTCCTGGAAACTGCTTTAAGAGGAGCTCAGCTGTCTGGGATTAAATTCTCAAGGCTTTTTTAGAAAACAGTCTTCTACCAGTGGGTGACACGAAGTCACAGAGCACATGTGTGGGAGTCTGAGGAGCGCCTTTGGTCAAACAAATCGTAAACCTGAAAGCTTTTAACAAAACTGTTTTACACAAATAACCTTAGAAAAATCTATCTGAGGAGGGAAAACTGTCTAAATTAATACTAAAGACTTAAAAGAAAAAAGTTATTCATTTGGGTGTGTCTTGTTGTGAAGGCGGTTGATATTTCTGTTTAGATGTTTTGGACAGGAAGACAATGATAGACAGCTCACGCCTGTGTGTGTGTGTGTGTGTGTGTGTGTGTGTGTGTGTGTGTGTGTGTGTGTGTGTGTGTGTGTGTGTGTGTGTGTGTGTGTGTGTGTGTGTGTGTGTGTGTGTGTGTGTGTGTGTGTGTGTATTTCAGGCAGAGGGTGTGTCATCTATATTTACACTCTGTGGGACACCATCCCAGAATATCCCACAACCAAGGCAACCAGATACTTTCCAATACTGATAGGGATAGTGGTGGATAGTCAGGACGAATATGGACACATTATCTGTGTGTGAAAGAGAAAGAGGTAGACTACAGCTTGATTTATTCTCGACACATCCGCAAGGGTTGCGAGGGTCTGCAGGGCCAAAGTCGCGTCCCACCGTCAGACACAACCTTTCTTGGGGGTTCCGTGCGTACAAAGGATCCAAACTTTTCCTCGTCACAATTCCCCTACCATCCTTTCGGAAAGATTAACCGAGCTTAAACCTATAATCACTTGCAAACCTGGATTTCCGTAAAGAAAACACCTCTGTCTTGTAACTTCAAAGCACAGAAGCGTAGACATCTTGTTTTTCCCAATTTAATGGCTGCTAGACTAATAACACATGTGCTGGTGGACATTTTATTGACAGAAAGTGACAAAGACAGCAAGAAGCTTTTTTATGGAAGCTCGTTTCTTTTCATGCACTGAAGGACACACAAGCGAGAGCCTTCGAGAGAGGAGGAACAGCTGTGTCTGTAACAACTGTAGTGCAACTCTGCTTTCAATGCATAAAGAGAACTGAAAAGAAGCAAAATAAAACAACAAAAGCATTCATTCAGATTATCCATCTGATCATGCAATCCTGGAAAACGCCGTAAAAAACAAAGACACAAGGACAACAGCAGTGTCTTTGTGTGGTGATTTACAGTAAGTGCTGCCTGCTGGCGACATTGAACTGGAAATCGCATAAAATGACGGAGAAAAAAAAAGAAGCGAACAGTGAAATCTTTGAACAGGTTATTTCCAACATATACCTAAGGCCATAGAGCCCTGGGAGCACAGACCGATAAAAAGAAAAAAGAAAAGTTTGGAAATAAAAGCAGTTTGTGAGGTACTTTTCCCCTGTTGTAAGCTAACTTAAGGGAACACACCATGCGATGAAAAAATAGCAGCCATCGTTTGCAGCAGACGAAGCATGCTTTGCGGAGCCTTGAGAACAAACAGACACAAAGAGACAGAATGAGAGAGCACGGTGGTAGTTTTACAGATCCTCCTATCATTACATGGACAGACTAAGTAAACAGAGACAGCAGCAAAAAGGCCCTCTCACAATGTGGCACTGACCCGAACAGTACCCACACCATGCTACTTTTGGATTATGGCTCCATGTAGCCATGATTGTAGGGGAGCGGTGTGGTTTGTATGCCGTGTGCCCTGCCACAGCTACAGCACAACTGGTTAGAGGAGCCATTAGGAGAAGTTTTGTTTGGTCTTTTCCAGAAAAAGTATGATCATTTAAGATATTAAAGTTTGTAAGTTTGTAAGTTCAATTACGTTTTGCGTCGATAAAAAAGTTTATTTTCCTGTTTTTATGGAGGCTATGTGTACTATCACTATTAATCTTAATTTCCCTGCTAAATCCTGCTGCTGCAGTGACCTTATTTCTCTAGAGGAGATCAATAAGATCAAATCTTGTCCAATTATCAATCAGTTACCAGAAGAGAGGACCTCTGCTCTAAACTAAACTGAAGAGACAAATGGAGTTGGTGGAGAAGGATACATGTGGTCCAGCATGCAGTCTGGCAAGAGCAAACTATACTTATTGCAGCAAACCCGTTGAAGTGCCATGTATCAGGTTACATAACGTTCTAAGAATATTTGTCTTTTTCCTCACAGTGGCAGTATGAGAGCACATAGTTTTTTTTTTAAAAGCAAGGCAGTTTTCATTTCTGAGCTTATCAACAGTTTTAGCTCAAGCTGAAAGTAACTGCAGTGAAACCAAACTGAATACACCTAAATTGTACTATATAAAAAGTGCTTCAAAGTACAGAGTTAGTCACTAAATGAGGCATTGTCCAGATCAAGACACCAGGACAGGATAGACTGGATTGAAGAGCTCAAGATGTCAACTAAAGATAAAATCAGATCCAACACAGCCTCCTGGTTCTTATAAGCTCTAAACCAAAGTCCCTGGTTACAATAAACTTGTAAAAATAACACACTTGGTCCGTGTTCCAAATCTGCAAAAAAACATAACATTTAACTTTGATTTCTATCTTGTTTTCAAATCAAATATTTTCATGCAGAATGGATTTTGTATACAGAGGAATGAAAAGGTACTCCGTCACGGCCATTTACCTAAAAAACAAATGTCTTGTCATTCCTTGGGGACATTGTTTGTGACCTGGCCTTTATCCTGCACACCCTCCTTTTTGTTTGATTTTAAAGTTATATAATTTAAGCAAATCAAAACTTTTTCTTTCATTTAGAGTCATTCCAAATAAGAATGTCAACTTCATGCAGAAAATACACAGTATATTCCCTGGATGGAGGTCATTTCACCATTATCCCTATAGGGACCCTTTAGTTTGAATCGTACTTTATTTTTTTTGTTAATATTAGAGCAACATATCATGATTATGATATTATGGGTGTTAAAATGCCTTTGTATGTTCTAAATAGGAGCTTAAACAATTGATTGACAGTACTTTCTGCTACAATGTCTTCATCACTTCAGTTGTTTAATTTAAGTTTATTCTGGTTCTAGCTGTTCCAATGTTAAGATTTGCTTTTTATCTGTTTCATATCATTGTTAACTAAAGTTTTTGACTTTTGGTCATACGGAGCTAGACATCTGAAAATTTCACCTTGAGCTCTCCGAAACTGTGACTGACATTTTTTGCTATGTTTAGACTTTTCATAGACTGAACAATTAAGTGATAAGCAAAATAAACGAATGATAGACTGATAAAACATAAAGGAATTAAAACAAACTACATACAGAAATGACAAATATTGACATAGATACTTGTGTTTCTTCATGAGAGTCTCACAAGGACTGAGCTGGGACTCAACGACAGCCCTTCTATTAATCAGAAACTGGTGTATAATTATTCAGCCCTATTGAATGTGTTATTATAAACACCTCCAAAGGTCCCTTCACTATGAGAATTGCTACCTTGGCTGTATAATTGCACATCATTACAGGGGTGAGACATAACAGAGTACTACTTCAGTTGAGTTTGTAAGTGCTGACGTTCATAGTTTTTCTCCTGGCCATTTTAAGTGAAATATAAGACATTAGCATTTATGTGACATTTATTTTATCTTAGGTTAAGTATGACTCAAGAACTATTAAATTATAAGCATATTAAGTCATTGACCTTAGAATGCTGTAATATAATAATAACTTTTTTTTTTGTTACAATTGAAGTGTCTTCTGTACTGTAATAACTCTGGGTGTATAGATATAGTATCTACTCTTTTTGCCCTGTCATGTTGCCTACAGCACAACATGTAATTTTCCCTGTTGTACCCTTTAAACTGTAAACAATAGTAAGGATGAAGACTTGGGACAGAGATAGAAATACATCTTAAAGGCAATTTATCTTTAGTTTTGTGTGTGAATTTTTGCCTGTGACAGTAAATCATTCATGACAGAAGTAGGACAGAACAAATAGCTGTATGGTGTCAACACAGAAACAGGAAGAAGCAGACTAATATATGACAGGATATTTGAAAATCTCCACCTGCTTCTATATATATATATATATATGCCTCTGTGTATTAGAGGATGGTTATGGAGAGATAAAGTTTTGAACCTTAACTTTGCCTGATGTGTAGTAATGTAGTGTCTGTTCAACTTAACTTGCAATGTAAAACAGACACTTTTTTTAGATTTAGGCAAATAATGGAGTTGCCAGTGACTTTTTTTGTTGTTTAGCTTCACCATGGTTCATTGGGCTGTTTATTGATTTTGAATGTGTTTGCGGTTTGGATGTGGAGCCCAGAGATGTTCATAGCTGCTGTGTTAGATGTGGTAAATCTCCACAGATCAACACAGTTTTTATTTGCAACCATTAATCTCATCACCTCTGTGAAACTGCTAGCGCTTGAAGAACTGGTGAAAAACATCAGAGGATGCATCTGTCAAAAATTGCCATACTAAAGCGTCTTTTATAACACTTTACTTTAACCCCCATTTTTATAACACTTTACTTTAGATGGTTTATGGCTCATATTAATGCATTTGTATTTGTCAACAAGTATACCACTTCTATAAAGACATGTTTTACATGAATGCAACCCTGTTTTACTATGTTGTCATTCATTATATGTTGATCCACCAGCCTGCAATTATAGACGACCACAGAAGGAGTCATAGTTGTTGACAAATTATTTAATAAACAATTATATCTGCTTATA
This sequence comes from Anoplopoma fimbria, assembly GCF_027596085.1. Lineage (NCBI taxonomy): Eukaryota > Metazoa > Chordata > Actinopteri > Perciformes > Anoplopomatidae > Anoplopoma > Anoplopoma fimbria. The sequence goes on along the minus strand of NC_072462.1, from coordinate 19,615,768 downwards.
ACTAAGTTCTACAACTACTATATTATTATTGTGACAATTATTATTTGTAATATTATTATTATTGTTGTTGTTGTTATTAAAGCTGGATATAGTGAGCTTAGCAGTAAATAACGTAAGAACTATAATTGTTGAGAAATAAAATAAAAACCTGTCTCGAACAAACCTTTATTTATTCTTTTGTTTTATTTATTTTGCACCATCATGCTGAGGGTGACAGGAAAAATGAGCAGAAAAAGAGTGAGACAAAATTGAACTCCCCTATATAGATTTAAACTTTAGCTACTTCCCTTCATGGACTGCTTGGGAAAACTATGGCTCCTTGACTTCGCCCACTGATCTCTACCTCAACCTCAGATTTTTTTAGTCCCCCAAGCTCCTTAGAGTCTTGAAAGTGTACTGAGACAACTCCACGAGAAGAACTGTACCTAGAAATCTCAGATCACACACAGCGCGCACACACAGTATCATGTATAAAAACACAATGTGGTTAGACTTCCTCTCTCATCCTGTCTCCGTGTCTCTAACACACACACACACACACCACACATAAAACCAGATGTCTGATTTTTCCTCTTTCTGTATGATGTGGAAAGCGGATGCTGCCCACCCAGAGGTATCCATGGCAACAGGCCTGCGGTTGGTTGACAGGGCGGGACGGTGACATCACTGGTCTCTTTTAGGATTGCCACAGATAGAAGATAGTCACACAGCCAGACTACCAGGTTTAAGGAGAGGAAGTGGAGGGGAAGGAGGGATAGTGTCATGGTCATGGCTCACACACACACACACACACACACACACACACACACACACACACACACACACACACACACACACACACACACACACACACACACACACACACACACACACACACACAAAATCATAATAACAGTAGCCACTCTTCTATACCGGAAATCTGAGAAATTTCAGGTTGATAAGGTGTTTTATATGCATAGCAGTTTATACTGTATAGTATTTAATTATGTAGCAATGTACTTATTGCATATTCTAAAAAGGCGCTGGACTGTATGTGGAATAAAAGCATGTATAGACATTGAGGTAACATCTAGTGATTGATAGGACAGTTAATATTGTGTGGTCATTCCATTGAGATTCCACTCCTTATAGGGTTTTAAGCCATAGGAAAGGACCAGAAACAATCCATAGATCATGTTAGGTCTTCTCTTCTGTGCTCATAGTTTAGGTCATGTTTGAGGTTTGATCACTAGAGGGCGTCAGACACAAATATGATCTGTGCCAGCATGCTTCTCTTTGCTCTGCACATAAACTAAATACCATACAGGGGGGTTGAAGCATCCTTTCTACCTTCTGTCTTACCGACTAAATGTTTTCTGAAGTAGAAAAGTACATGAGATATCACAGACACAAGTTAGCATCCCTGCAGGAGGGTTTTTTTCATTAGCTTGGACAGGTCATGCTCAAAGAGAGGATTTAAATTCAATCAAAAATGTATTTATGATCAGACAGTATATTCTAGGGTTATAACGAATGACCTGTCCCATGAGTAATTCTAAAATAAGTCTTGTAGGATCCTCCTTATAATGCAGTGCCTTAAGTAGCAGTGAAGTAATAGGATGAGAAACATGCTTTCTCCTGCGGTCACATTCTAGCCCAGCTTGGCATAACCTCATGCAGCTTACAGGATGCAGAAGTAAAATCCATTTCCCGCCAGAAAGGGGGAAAAAAAGGAAATGAGAAAGGGAGGAGCGGGAAAGAGTAGCCACATGAGATAAAACGGGGTCCAGACATCTGCTGCAGAGTAAAAATATATAAGTAAGGTTAAAACAAGACATAGGGATTTATCAGTCTGCGACCTGATGGACACAGTTACTGACAATGTTCAGCTTGTGTGTTAGAAAGCTTTGCAATGATGTTGTGACACAATGTTTTAAATCCTATTTGCCAGTATAACAGCTGTAAAGGGGGATAATCTGACCCCACCACCTCTACCTACTGTAAATTAAGTATGTAGTATTTCTAGCTGGTCTGCAGAGTCAGAGTACTTTCATAATCGGCGCAAGTAGGGACAGGACAGATTGGTTTTTCATGTATTAAGGAACACAAACTTCTTACAATTCTGAGCTAGTGAACCGACAGCTAGCAATCTAACTTGCTCACTAAAGGGACAATAAATTCAGTTTATCCAAAAGACATTTGACTGACATTGACTCCTCCGTCTAATGACTGTTTGCTAACCATTTATCATTCAGTTTGTTTCCTATTTCTGCTGCTGACATGTTAAGAGTCTGTATATTTTTGATTGTTTACTTGGGGATGAATTAGCTTGTAGCATCAACACAATTATCACGATAAGTAAAGAAGGACACCTCATGATTTCCGACTTTATCAGCTTTACGTACAGCTTAATATTTTGAAAGTATAATGATGCATTATTGTGTTGCTTCCACTCAATTCTTCCCAACTTCCTGTTAGCATGCACGCAGTCTTGTGGCCTCATAGGTGTGCAACACCTAGTACTCAAAAACCTGAAAAGCATATATATAGGAATATAGGTATATTATACAATTAACACCAGTTATTGATCTGATTACATGATCTGATTCACATTGTGGTGTGGCTCTTGCTCAATTGAAGGTCGGGCAATTGTTTAAAATACCAGCAAGGCCTGAGTTGAATTCAGAATGTACAGTCCAGCATTATTGTATTTATAAATAACCACTGTCAAGACTCCTAGACCACAAAATACACTCAGATATTAAGTTAGAGAAAATACTTAAAAGTTACTCAAGAATAGTTAAGCGTGCTGACAGTAGTTGTCATGTAACATAGTTAAAAAAAGTTACTTTCACCTACTTAATGCCTTCTACAATATACTGTAGATATGTACTGTATATAAAGTTGCAGTCGAATATGAGCCTGATATATTGCATTATAATAAGGGCTGGTTAGCGTTTCAAAAATGATAATTCCACCAATATCAGTACCCTCAAAGTGATACCGAAACCAACAGTGTACTTAATTTGACAACTTGTTTTCATTCGATATCCATCATGTCAACTGAAGCATTCAGTTGTGTTTAATACCACCACCACCACAACATTTATCTTTATCAGAAGCTTCAGCACGCTGAACTGCCAACTCCGTCAAATACACCATGCTCGGCTTCACTACACCTCAGACTATATGAGTGGTGGCTGCTGCAGTAGTGGGCCAATCACAGGCTGCATTAATTCAAAGAACGCTTGTGGTGATTGGTTATGAGCAGAACCATACAAATAGTCATTTTCGTCTAGATTTGGGTACAAAGAAGCTTCTATACTACTAGGTACTGGGTTATTTCTGTCAATACCTTTTAAGGCACTGATAACAGATACCCAGCCCTAATGATAATGGACAATACCTTCTGACAAGATGCTGGCTCTCTTCCGACTGTTGTGTAAAAATAGCTTTCGTGCACGCTGCTATATTTGTTACATTCTCGCCGTAAAAACAGACAAAACACTCTTGTTTTTGGATACATAGACCTTGAATCTTGTGATTTGAAGTAACACTGAATGACCCTGATTATTCTGATCCAGACACTGGCTTAAGGGCACAGTTACACAAGGCCAATTTCATGATAAGAAACTATTATACTTTGTTCAGTCTTCCGATACAAACAAGATTTCACATCGAAAAGTGGTGCGTGATAACATTCAGCAGAGACAAATAACAGATTGGTGTGACAGATGCAGCAAACAAAAGCTTTTTTCTTACTGCAGAACAACCCAATACACCACAGTGTGCATGCGTACTGCTCTACCGCACCCAGGCCTTTCTTACAGAAGAGATCTTGAAGAATGGTACTTGGTTCTTACAGCCATCAAAGCTTTGAAAAAGGGTATATCTAGTGCACTAGTACAGTCCTCAGGTAGCTTAGTTCCCCTGGGAGATCAGAGCCAAAGCACCAGGTTTTCTGGCGGACATTAAATACACAATCTTTGATTTTGTTAGTAACAACAAATGTAAGAAATATCTAACAACTAACAACCTACACATTTCTGTTTCTCTGAGCTGCTTCTGATAAAACGGTCTCTCAAATGGTCCAATCATGAGCGAGGCTTACTGATTCTTACCCACTGTTTGCAGCATTGTTATGGACCTTAATATCTTTATATCTCACACATGCTCACAAACATTGACGTACAAATTCCCTGCGTCCCAGAGGAGTGCTTTCTGAAGTATTGTGAGTGCTGGCAGTGAGCGAGGAAGCAACCCCCGGTCCTCCTCCCTGACTGCTTCCTACTATTGTTGCTACATGCTTGTCTTAAATGTCCATGCAAGCGTGCGTGTGTGTGTGTGCGCGAATGTATGTCTTCATAAGTCTGGTTTAGGTGCAGTTCTGGGAATGTTACTGATGTCTCGAGAAGGTCCTCACCAAAAAAAAAATATTTTAACCAGATGTTATCCTGAACAGTGTGGTGTAAATGCACTGTTCAGTATAAAATCTGTCCCTGCAAGCCTAATCCTACAGTATAGAAGAAATATGTTAGGGCATGCTGCATTTTAATTACTGGCAAAGACATTAGCATTTTGAGATACACAAAATAGCAGCTGTTTTTTTCACTAGCTCACCATTGTATCTCTAATTACTGAGTGTAAAAGCAATGTAATTATTATTGGGAAGCAATCTATATCCTCTCAGGGAAAAAAAATACTTTATCTATATACTTATTTATATAAAGCTTTTTTTTAATTCCTATTATTAGACTTAACCTGGCCTTAACTCCTTGATTCTTCAACTTTTCCAATACCATGAGAGGTAATGTCCATTGTATTTTTTGTGCTTGCAGGCTGGAGTTTGAGATCGGCACACTGGAGAATGAGGAGTCTCTGATATCAGCCAAAGAGCAGGCTCTAAGGGAACGTCTGAAAGAGACGGAGCGCTCGATAGAAGACCTGCAGAAGGTATGAAGAACATGGACTTATGAGAACCTTTTATGAACTCTGTGGGTGATTCTAGAGTTACAAATTGGTGGCTTTGAAAAAGCGTATGCTAATAATACTGTTTAGTACTGACGGCACAGTTGTGCAATCACCAGTCCATCCCTCCTTCCAAGAGTTTTTTAATTCTTGGCTGTTTCCCATTTTCTTGTTTAATTACACTAAAATTGCATTTTCTTTTTTACTCGCATAAATACATTTGTTTTTGGAAAAGCAAAAAAAAAAGCAGCTTTTATAGACCTAGCTGCCATTTAAAAACACAAGCTATCTATAAATGAAATAAATGAATGAACTTTGTGTTTACAAAACAGAGCAGTTAATCTTTAATCGCATTGTAAAACACTGATTCACTTGGAAGTGCAGCTCTAAAAAAGAGGTGTCATTGAAATTTGTTTTTCAAACTTAACTAAAATGATTTTTGAAGTAGTTCTTTAAATAATTAAGCAAAGAAATTTGGATGATGGTGGTTAACAAGAAAAGACCACACTTATCGTTGGTTCTTAAACGCTTTCCAAGAAACAAACATCTGTAATATCATCTATTTTTTTTTTATATATTCCATACTCCATAATGTTAATAAATTATATATTTTTCAAAAGTATACTAAAAACATTTTTTTTTTCTGTCTTTCAGAGTCTGATGACCCGTGATGGAGGTATGACACACACATACACAAAACACACACACTGGAAACACACAAACACACCTCTTTGGGATGATGTCCTCCCCTGAGTTATTGTTGTTTCCTAGCAGTGGGGTCCCTCTCTTTCTATTTCTATGTGTGTTTGTGTGTGTTAGTGTGTGTGTGTGTGTGTGTGCGTGTGGAGGGAATAATAGTCTCGCTGAGGCAGGAGGGATGCAGGCCAGAGCACGCTCCTGAACCCCCAAACACACACTCAACGTTACCCACGGACTCTCCCATAGAAATATCTATACCTGCACACAAACACACACATGCACCAAAAAAAGCGCACATACATACGCACACAGGACGCGGCTCAGCGAGACTATTGAAGCTCACACATACACACACACACACCCAAGGCCATGACTCTGCAGCCTGCAGTCGCTGGCTTTATCCCCCCCCTATTCACCAGCAAGCCCTGTAAAGCCCCTAAAGCTTTGTCCCTGCAATCACACACACACACACAAACACACACACACGCTTCTGCTGCATAAGCACTGGACCTCAGAGGTGCTGGAGTTGCCGTGGACACAGAAACAGAGAGATGAGGAGAGGTAGAACGGTGTGTGTGTGTGTGTGTGTGTGTGTGTGTGTTTGTATGTGTGTGTGTGGAATAGGGACGGGCAGGGTCACTTAGGGGTGTGGTTAGTTTTCTGATGGGGGGCTGGGCTGTGTGTGTGCGTGTGTGTGTTTTTGTGTCAGGGTGTGGTTACACATCACTGAGGTGTGTGTGTGTGTGTGTGTGTTTGTGTGTACGTGTGTTTATGCCCCCCCCACCCCCCACCCCCTCCACGGCCTCTAACGTCCCCCTGATCATGTGTCATTTCCCCCCCTTTGCTCCTGCTCACTAGATGCCATCGGCTGCATGTCCACCCCGCTCCAGGACTGCACGGACCCCGATCCTGACCGCGACGTCCTGGCCACCCAGCCCAGGACTGGCCCACCTGCCATACCAAGACCTGGTAAGACAGAGGGAGGGAAGAGAAGAGAGTGGGAGGGAGGGAGAGAGGGAGGGAGGAGGGGAGGACAGGAAGATTTTTGGGCCGCAGCCAAGTCGGATTATAACCAGGACAACTCACGCGCACATGGAGGGTGGACAGACATGGATACTCACACGTTCCCATGAATTGCGACAAATATCATATGGACTATTAATTTAAAAGACGTGCAGCCAACGCAGTCATAAACTCAGAACGACACACACTTAGCCAGTGTGTATCCACATACTGTATACTGGAAAGCACATGGACATCAGGCACTAGATCAATATTTGAGCTTACTTAGGAGAATGTGTGCTGTATATTGATGACTTTTCACTACAACTCAGACTGTTAAATCGAATGCATTAATTAATTTGCATTACTTTTAGTCTCTGTAATAGTATTACTATATAGTTTTAGTTGTAGACAAATCATTAGTTTTACTTTAGTAGTACTACCTGTATTAACGCACTAGGTATATTATTTTTAGCTTTAGTAGGTTTAAAGGAAAAAGAAAAACTTTTGATTGTAAATGGAAATCTGTGAAGTTCATTATCTTCCATGGTTGTTTCATGTATTCAGTGGTGCTGACTTTGCAGTGGGGAATAGCTCTACAAAATAAAAGCTCAGCTTTCGGGGCAGCGTGATGACATTTTGCTTAGGATTTATCTGCAGTAAGATAAAGCTTTTACATCAAAAGACAGGTGCAAGAACAGAATTAAACCTCTTCATATTTTTTCTGCAAGATTAACTGAAAATATACCTTACTGCAGAAGCAAATGCTTTTATAAAGTATCTTTTGTCGAGGTTGACCGTGTGAGGACTAAAGGTGAAGAATTTCATTGGCAGTCTTTAAGGAAGGCGATTACTATACAGTAGCTGTCACTGCTTTAACTAACTAGGTATTTAATATTGACACAAAATGCCTGTAGTTTACTAGATATACTTGTCCTCACTTTGATTAGTGAGGGAAAGTTAGGTATTTATATTTTTATTTTAGTTTGCATCTCGAAAAGGATAATGTTAATGTTACTTTTTGTGTTTTACTAATAACACATATAGCAGTTTGAATAATAAACTTATATTGCAGTTGCAGATATCAGTTTTTTCAGAGAACACTGTGTCCCCATCCTCATGCTTCACTCCCTCCACTTTTTCCTCCCAACACCCCCCCACCTCCTCCACTGGTTCCTCCCCATCCCTTCACCTTCTACTTCAAACCCCCCTCCCCTCTGCATCATACCCTCCCTCCTCCCTGTCTCTCCTCCCATTCACTCCCCTCCCCTCCCCTCCTAACAGCGATGTTTGCCATGGAGATCAACGTGCAGCATGACCCGCAGACGGGCGAGCAGCGCGTCCTGTCGGCCAACCGCGTGAGCCCGCTGGATGCGGCGTCACGCGGCATCAAGGTCTACGACGATGGCAGAAAGGTGGTCTACGAGGTCACTTCCTCTGGGGGGGTGTCCACCAACACCATGGAGAACGGTTGGAGCTCCGCGCAGGTCGATCAGCTGATCCAGCGGGCTGCCAGACCTGTCGTGCAAGCAGGAGATGGCGGCAGGGGTCAGGTGACGGTGACCCCGGCTGCCCCGCAGGCTTATGTCTCCCCAGCAGACTTGGATGATCTGTCTCCACCCTCCTGCGCCCCACCATCCGTTCCTTCAAGCCCGCCAGCCCAGGTCATCCTCCAGAGGGAGACCCGTCTTGGCATGATGCCCCCTCTGCTCCCATCACAACCCAGCCGGGCTCCTCAGCCCACCCGGGCAGCGAGCTGAACGCCACACCACAAGCCAGCGTAGAGCACCCGGTCACCATGGTGTTCCTCGGCTACCAGGATGTTGAGGACACGAGCGAGAGCAGGCGGCTGCTAGGTTTTGACGGCGCCGTGAAGGCCGAGGTGGTCCTGATCGACGAAGACGACGAGAAATCCCTGAGGGAGAAGACGGTCACCGACATGTCCATCATCGACGGCACGGCGGCTGACCTCGTGTCGGGGCGGCCGGCCACGTCTGAGGCCGTCAGCACGGAACTGTCATCCGATGGCCGCGAGCCCGACAGCAGCTCCTCGCCCCCCGCCAATCCCGACGCCATCGCGGCCCCTCCGCCCGGCCTCACCCCCGCCACAGGTACAGACAAGAGGAAACGCTGCGAGTGCTGCATCCTCATGTGACTGAATCTTCTCCCTCTTCCACCCTTTTATTATTACCCACAACACCCCTCTCTTCTCCTCTGTCTCTGGATGGCTACTAACAGAAGCCCCGCCTTTCTCCTCCTCCTCTGGACTCTGATCGGCTGGCACACACATGCACGCACACACACTCTTGACTGACCTCTGACTTTTTACTCCGTTAAGTTATTACCTCTTCATCTCTGCTGTTTGGTTACTCTCTCTGTCAACATGGAGGCTCTGTCTTTACGCCTCCATTCTCCTCAGACAACACAGTATATTTCATAACTTAAAATTACACTGGAATTAAGCTGTTGTTACGCTGCTATATCAATTGTAAACAGACATACAGAAAAACAGCTTAAACCAGGTAATATAAAACTACTCTCAGTGGTCAATAAGAGACAATGCCATGCGGTCTAACCGAACAGTTTGGACAATCAGCCAGATCATGGCCTTTAAATAAGCCAGTTTATCAAACATTCAAAATGACAGACATGGTCTCTGTAATTTTTTTAATCTCTCAGTTCAGTCGCCTCCCACTTCCTTTTCTCTCGACGGATTCTCTCCTGTTGTCTCCAAATATACACAGACCTACACAAGCAACCCAACACCCGACCTACGAACTCAAACAACCCCCCCCCCTCACCTTTCCTTGCACCGACTCTCCCTGACCAGGGTGGAGAGGAGGGTACTGGTTGCCTTGGTTTCTTTATGTGCCTCTTCATTCTTCCACATTGATAGTCCTAAAAAAAAAAAAAAAAAAGATATAATTAGAAGCTGCTATTAGGCTTGTATTTCAGTTTGCCGTTGTGATCTGAACTTTTTTTTTTCTTTTGTTTTGAAATTTTTAAAAAGGCCATTGAATTGTTGGGACTGCTGTTTCCATGGGAAACTGAGTTTTTTTTACATTGTAGTTAGTAGTAACAGGACTCTCTCTCTCTCTCCTTATCTCTCTCTCTCTCCGTCATTTTGTCCATTAACTCCAGCTATTCCACTGCTGAGGCCATTTCCTCCTATTCTAGTATTTCCTAACTCAACAGCCAATCAGAAGCAGTGGAACACCTTTTTGGCAGCCAGTAGGATCTATACAGCCAACATTTCCAGTGTGTCTAAAGGCAATAGAGCACAGGAAGCCAACGGCAGCTTAATGAGTTCACTCTGGCAGCGAAGGAACACGTATTTCCACCTATGAAGACAAACATGGGTTACTACCACTAACAGCAGGGCACAAATGTTTGCATAATGAATATTAACAAGCAATACCATATTACTAAATTATGGGAGCTGTGCTCAAATGAGCTTTGAGAGAAAGATTATGTCCAATTCTTGTTTATCTTTTAGTCCATTAAATTCACTTGGTCGCTGCAGATGGCCACCAGAGATCCATTATACTCTTTCCAATTCAAAGAGACTGAGAACACTGCCAGCTCATGCTGTAGTCAACAACCAGGCCCTCGTTTACAAGGGTGCTGCAAATAATGTGGCCTGGGTGTCACTATAACATCATCTATATTACACTCTTGGTCATTTACTTGGCTGGTTTTCAGAAAAGCACTTAAAAGCAGTAATGATCCTCATTCCATTGAATAATGATGGATGCTCTGGAAGGATTTTTGCTTCATTTCAAGCTTCTTTGATGTTACGTGGAATAGAGATGATGATGCTTAATAGGCATCTGGTGCATTTATTTTCAGAGAGTTAGTGACTACACTTTGCCGTCGTACACTACAAAAGAAATACTGTTGTTAGAGTGAGTATCAATAAAGTTATATGGGCCAGATGTGTGATCGAAGAAGACGTCCGCACATTTACAAAAGAGGTTAGAGAGGCTCTTCAGATTCTAATAATGTGATTTGGTGTTTGTTTGTGTGGCTCAGGTGGGTTTCAAGTGGCCGAGATGTCCTTGGCTCAAATCCCACCTGTGTCCTAATATAAAAATAATTTATTCACATCATGGAAAAACAAAACGGGAGGGAAGGAAAAGACAGCCTACACCTCCCTAACCTAACCTGAAGAGCCTCAACAGACTGTTTTTTCAGAGTGCGGTACTTTTTCTTTATCTCTCTCTCTCTCCTCAGCCATGTGTTTGACAGCTTTACTGGCCTTGGACATTTTGTAAAGAACTTATTTCTATGCACTGTGTACTAACTCTGATAATACTCATAAAAAGAATGAAAGACAGACACAATTTCCTTGGCAACAAATAGCACATTTCCAGCATTGAAAGGTTTATGGCAGAATCAGCGCTCTCCTTAAACGGCTCTGTGCACAGCTGTATCCACCCTCTAAGCTGTCCTGTCGGGGAGGTACTTTGCTTGAGTGTGATTGGCCACTGCTGATGTCAGTCCAGTTGGCTGTGTGACTGGCCACCACCAGGCCCAACCGGGGTCTAGTTTCCTGTGTAGATACAGAATGTAAATACGCTCTATATTCTATTTAGTGACGATTTTATTTTCCACATATAGAGATCTAGAGGTAATTCTGATTATTATAGGTACATTGTTCTGATGTCCTGCGATGCCATATGATGACTGTATGAGTGCACAAAACGCAAGCTTTGTATATTTTCATTCTCTTAACTTCACTGCTTTGCTGTGTGTAATCTCACAATTAACCCCCACACAACCTGTTCCCCCTCATCTGACAACAACCACCTTCTCTGAACTCTTGGCGGCCGCTACGATTTCCAGACGGTTTGGCCATGAAGGAAGGCATCTGAGGATCTTTAAACATTGTGCAGGGGCAGGATCTTAAATAACCATACCATTGGATTTGCATGCTAGCCTATTAACCACAAACCATCAGATTTTTCTTTGCAAAAGCATGATGCACATTTTTGCACATTTACACACTTTTTCCCTTTAGGCAGCCATTGGTTTCCATTCACTTAGGTAAAAAATTAACATCTATTTGACTTGATTTGCTTGATATAGGTAATTACAATGTTTCTTTTTTTTTTATCAACGCCAGTAATTGTTGTAATTAATCTGCAAAATACCAGTTTTACTAAAAAAAAAAGATACTAGCAAATTTTACAATATCGTCTTCACTTTTTATTCTCCTGGTTTGAATTTACCCCAACAGAACTCGTTGGGGGGAAAAAAAACACAAAAATGGTTCTTCTGAGCAGTTTGTTGCTGGTATTTTCCCTCAAAAGGTTAATCTCCAAACTGCAAGGCTTGTGAGGTCTGGGGACAATTACTAACATTGCGGTTCAGTGTCCCAAATCTGCCAAAAAAAACCTACACTTTGCATGACTGTTTGGTTTTAAAGATTGAGTGGGGCCATGCAGAGAAATGTATTCTCAAAAGGTGTCATTCTAGTTTCTCCAAGGTGTAATGTACACACACATAATGTGCAACAGGGCAAAGAAACACTTAGCAGTTTGTACCCACAATAGAACATACAATCACAATCTCAGAAACCCATTAAAAATACAGAAGAAGAAAAGAGTAAGGCTGAGTTCTAGTTAATGGAGCCTGACCAATCCAGTTAGCCTGTGTGGGTTTGTGTGCGCGTGTTTTTGATGTAATCCAAGGAGCTGTACCGAGAACAACATACTAGTTGAGTTTACCAGCCCCACTGCCACGCCTGCAGGACTCCTCTCAATCTGTAGGAGTCTCTCTCTTTTTTCATGTCTGCCTGCCCTCACGGTTGTATGGACTGTTAAAAGAAAAAAGGAGCCATTTTCTATTGTTCACACTTCTCTCTCTCTCTCTCTCTCTCTCTCTCTCTCTCTCTCTCTCTCTCTCTTCCTTTCTCTTTCTGTGGGTATGACAACTCACCCTGTCACAATCTCTCTCTCTCTCTCTCTCTCTCCCTCTGATGTCTGTATCCTCTCTCTATCTTTGGTCAATAAAGCTGAGTTTCTCCAGTGCCCTCCTGCCGTCTCTTGCTTGTTGTTCTTTCCATCTGTCTCTAACATTCACTTTTTTTCATTGGCTGCTGACAAAGAGATCACAAGCTGTCCTTACTGCACCCCTATCTGTCGTAATACCCACTGCCACTAACAGACACGCACATACACACACATTTTAAACTTCAATTTAGGGGATACTTTGCCCAGAGAGTCACATAAGACACAAAATAAATTGCATTACTAACTCACAAATGAAAGTCAGCTCATACAACTTTCACTTGTACAGTTTATGCTCATTATAATAAATAACAACACTTAATTGACAAAGACTTAAGTGCAAACCTAAAGCCCCAGTCAGAGTGAGTTGGACATAACATAGCTACTGCTTTGATTCAATGAATACCATTTAATATTTTGACAGTATTAGTTTCACAAATTTACTAGATCCAGAGAGCACTTAATGCAATAGATTCTTGAAAACCAGCTCAATAAAATATTAATGGAATGCAGAAAAGTCATTGGTTAAGATTAATGTGAAAATGTGGCCTGAGGTTTTTTGTGCAAGGCCCTGTGCCTGTACCTTTAGATTAAAGACTGATACTGACATGTGGGTAGGATAACTCTCAAAAGAAGATAAAACTGTCTTCTCCTGCTAGAAATATTAAAACCAAGAATAAAGTATGGCTGTACAAGGACTTTGATGCAGTGCAGAGCTTGCATGTAAGCGCTCTCTTTCAGTATTACTAGCCACTGCTCATGAGAAATTGCTCTAATATTACTGCAAACATTCCTGTAGGGACTCATACTGTGTCTGTGGCGCCTTATGAGTTTACACCCTGCAAAAATTATGGACGAGGTAGCAGCTAAGGAAGGGTAAGGATTTTAAGTATTTAAGAAGCTGAATAAGTTAGGGTGGTAGCTGGTGCTTAAGGAAGGTAAGTATAAGATAGGTAGATAAACAGACACCCATGCTGTTTTGCAGGAGCCCTGAGGCGCCCCCCTGGTATCAATATTAGGTATTGCATAAAGATAATTTCACTGCATGCTCACTCATGTAACGTCACTGATACCAAACAGCAATGAACAGAGAAGACAACGAAGAAAAGCAATACGCCTACCACACTAAAACACTGCTCATGTATTGTATGAACACGGAGGTGGCCACAGCCTTGTTCAAGGACACTTTCAAGGATAACATTCACATATGATACATGGTGTACACACAATACACTGTTCAGGACATCAGCATCTTCTGATACAATAGATGGATAACGATATTCCTTGCATATAGCAGTTGCACTATGTCATTATCTTTTGATAATGTGCCTCCGTCACCGGATTTCCGTTTAAAAAAACACACATGATCTGCACAGGGCAGCAGCACAAGCATGACGCCCCCCCCAGAGGACATAACACAAGGTGATAAATGATTATATTACAGACGTCATGACAACTAGCATCTGAAAACAGGACTAACAAACACACAGATACACAAACACATATATTCTCTTCCTGTGCAGAGGATGGGTGTGTTTTCAGTGATAATGAGCACCAATAGATTTATTTTTTCACAATGACAGCCTGGTGTCTTGAACAGAAACCATGACTGCAGATAATTATGACAGCCTATCACGTGCACACACACACACATACTCAGTGCTCTCACTGTAAGCATGCATCATGACATTGTGATTCAGGCAGGGACACTTCTACAGGGTCTCACTTGCACCGACGTAGTTCAAAGGAAGTGCAATGATCAAAATCAGAGTAGAATAATACAACTTACTTCTTGGCCTTGTAACTTTCCACTAATTTGTGGTTTCACTCCTGTAAGTTAAACTTTACATTGAACAAAAGGACGTTAAATTTCAAGCAAAAAAAAGTAGAAGAGATCTTTTTGAGGTAGTAGATGAAGATGCAACTGAAAAAACTAACTATTAGATGTACAGTGATCCTGAATTACGACATCTCATTTTCATGGTGGGAGTATTTTTAATACATTACTACAACTGCTGATGCTACTAATACTGCTACTACTACTTATACTAATACTAATACCATTGCAAATATTGCCACTTCTATACCTACCATCAACCGATGTAACATTTATTCAGATTATTTAAAGCAGCACTAACGCATGTGAATATACTACTTAAAGATATGTATTATAAGAAAAAGGCCATTATTGTGCAGAAGTGTTATATAATGTAAACTGCAATATTATTAATGGATTATTATTGCTCACGAATTAAGGTTTTATCAGCATTTTAATGTTGGGTAGTTTCAGCCAAATTTTATAAACTTTTTACATTTTGTATACAAAAGGTCAATATGCAAAATTACTATAGCTGTCGTATAAATGCAATGGAGTAAAAATTACAATATTTGTCCCTGAAATGAAGCTGACGCATAGCATAAAATGTCAATACAGAAGCAAATGACACATACCTTAAATTACTTTAAATTGAAGTACAGTATGTATGAATAAATGTACTTTCCTCCACTGGCCACTACTACCACAGTTACAGCTAAGTACTGTGACAGTGGGGATATAGCATTTAAAGCAGTATTGGAGTTGGTAGGCTAGATACAGTCATAGTACAGTATGAACCTGTTTTGGCAGATTCATGTTGATATGTTGTACTCTAACAGCAGTGGTATTGCTTCAGCTGCAGTGACTGTAGGTGTCATGAGGTTGCAGATGATAAGATGAGATATAGAATCAAATGAACTTGACATCTCGTGATTGAACTGGGACACTGAAGCAGCAAAGAACAGGGTCAAGATTTTATTTTTTTTATTTCAGCCAGAGTCCAGTGATCTCTTAGGATTTATTTAGTATCATGCAAACACAGTTTCTCTGTTTGTATTAACAATAATACTCACAATTATGATAATTGACTGGTTGCCAGAGTGACAGATGATCATATGTGCAGATCACTAGCTGCTAATATCATCATAATTACAGGTCAGATGCACGTTAGTGTCAATAGCTTCTCACAATGACAGATTTACAGATGGGAGACAGATGGATTTCCATGTTTTCAATTGCATGTTACATATTACATCCTGTTGGGGTTTATGAAACAAAAATCTTCTTTTATCATAGGTTACGGCAAAACGGGGGTTACCGTGACAACAGCAAATGGGTATCAAGCTCCCATTCCGACCAGGCATCCTCACACCGCCATGGTGAGTAGTCTGTATCTGTGTGAGTGTGTTTTTATGTACATCTAATGGGGCAATTCTTAAAAGTAGAGTTCAGTTCACAAATTCAGGCTGCTAATTTGGAGCTATTTGCATATATAATAATTTAACAAAAACAACAGATTGATGACTTCTACCATAGCTAGTTTAGCTGATTATCCTTTCGAAAATTCCTTCTGTCTGTGAATTGCCCGACAAAGAGAGAACAGAGTGCTCCATAGTGCCCAACAACAGCATCACCTATAATAATAAAAAATCAAGTACAACTTAATGCAAGAGACACAACTACTGTATTATATCTGAGATAGTTTTTTGGAGAAGAATATATGGTTAATGTGTTTGCTTCAAGTGAGATAATCATGTTTTTTTTAGTTCAGGCTCCTGCACATTGTACAGTATATACTTCCACAGAGTTTGTGCTAAATTACATCTGTCTCAGTAAATGTAATATGACCTTACTGTACTTTTGGGTATTCTTA